>NC_085137.1:20371251-20446251 GCF_035046485.1 Aedes albopictus
TTGCTTTGCTCTTGCTTTGCTCTTGCTTTGCTCTTGCTTTGCTCTTGCTTTGCTCTTGCTTTGCTCTTGCTTTGCTCTTGCTTTGCTCTTGCTTTGCTCTTGCTTTGCTCTTGCTTTGTTCTTGCTTTGCTCTTGCTTTGCTCTTGCTTTGCTCTTGCTTTGCTCTTGCTTTGCTCTTGCTTTGCTCTTGCTTTGCTCTTGCTTTGCTCTTGCTTTGCTCTTGCTTTGCTCTTGCTTTGCTCTTGCTTTGCTCTTGCTTTGCTCTTGCTTTGCTCTTGCTTTGCTCTTGCTTTGCTCTTGCTTTGCTCTTGCTTTGCTCTTGCTTTGCTCTTGCTTTGCTCTTGCTTTGCTCTTGCTTTGCTCTTGCTTTGCTTGCTGTGCTTGTTTTGCAAAACAAGAAATGAAAACAACGCAACTAGGGAAACTATTCTAAGAAAAAGAAGAGGCAAATAACTTAAATCCAATCGTGATAAATAGTTTTAACCCATTAACGTCCGAATTATGCCACAGTCACAGCTGTACTAGTAGATATCTGATTTTTCCTGGAGTACCTCAACCCTACAAAAGAAAGTTACTGCAGTCATTTAAACGGAAATCTACGGTGAAATTTTCGTTTTAATACACAGTGGGGCATATGCACGTTAAACGTTGAAAAACTATTTTTCAAGCGCAGCTACCTTATTTTTATGAGCTATTGTCATCTCTCTAAATCTATTTTAGATGACTGATGCAAGGAATAGTTGATATTCTCTTAATAAAAATATTGCAGTTTGAAATCTTCCAGAAAGGGATTACATTAGTAAAAACTAAAAAACATCTACTAGTAGTTTATCAATGGATAGTTTTCAACAGTTTTTAGGCGTTCCAATATGCATCATTCTAACAATTTCTATATATAATGGGTTGATATTCGGCATTCTAGTAGTATATACTGCCCACCGTATCCTTCTGGCTTTGGCAACCGCAGAGCACAGCGAGCATGTGGCTCACCCTATGCCGCCACACACCGTTATCTTGTACAGCGCCATTCGAGTCTTCTAGTCTCTAACCAAATAGAGCTTGCTGACGTTTATTGACATTTCTCTTTCAAACATGCAGGCGGAATAGGATTTGTTGTCATCAGGAAAGGTTTCCCGATGACAACAAATCCTATCCCGCCTGCGTGCTTGAAAGAGAGAGGTGAATAAACGCCAGCAAGCTCTATTGCTAGGCGCTAATTGATCGAATTACGATCAATTTATTCATCTACAGCTATTTTGCATGAAGCCGACCAATCAGTAGGTCGGCTCCAGAGGCGCGTTCGACCCAAACGAATGTCTTTGAGATGAGAGTCACAATGAACCCGAGTAAAGATAACAAATTGATAGCGCATAGCATTTTGTTCAATATTATATTTAGTTATTAATATGAAATGAGACAGCTGTTTTATACCTAGCTGGTTTTGTTATCGATCAATAGCCATGCAGTTCTATTTTACCGTAAAAACTACTTTATCAATATTAGTTCAGAATTTTTAGAACCCACTTGTGCCACCTAGCGGGCAAACCTACAACCAACTAGCTCACTATCAGACAGTTTTTGATGTCCTGATCGACCTTGTCGAAGCCAAAATTCTTCTATGCAGTCTGACTCTCGAGATACAGAAAATCAGAATTTTTAGAGCTTACTAGCGCCACTTACCGAATAAACTCAGAATCAACTAGTTCACTATCCGTTAGTCCTTGATGTACTGATCAACTTTGCCGACGACGAAAATTTTCTATGTAGTCTGATTCTCGAGATACAGAAGTTCAGAATTTGTAGGGCTCACTTGTGCCACCTAGCGGATAAACCTGGAATGAACTAGTTCACTATCCGTTAGCATTTGATGTACTGATCAACTTTGCTGAAGACGATTTTTTTTCTATGCCTGATTTTCGAGATTCAGCAGCTAAGAATTTCTAAAACTACCTAGCGCTACTTAGCGGATAAACCTTTAACACTAGTTCACTATCGGATAACTTGTGATGTGCTGATCGACCTCGCCGAAGACGAAATTGTTCTTTGTATGTAGTCTGATTTTCGAGACACAGAAGTTCAGAACTTTTAGGGCTCACTAGCCTCACCTAGCAGATTTGCCATGAACCAACTAGTGCACTATCGGGTAGCTCTTGATGTCCTGATCGGCCTTGCCGAAGACGAAACTCTTCTATGTAGGGTATCGCGCCACTTGGGCGGTGGCGTCTATATTCGTCTATTTTCCACTATAACTCAGTCAATTTTGAACCAATTGACTTGAAATGTTGTACACGGGTAGATACTATACCTATCTCACCGCATTCCAAAAATTGTGTCAATTGATACAAATTTGACTGAGTTATAGCGGAAAACAGACGAAAATAGAAGCCACCGCCCAAGTGGCGCGATTCCCTACTCTGATTCTCGAGATGCAGAAGTTCATAATTTTTAGAGCTTACTTGCGCCACCTAGCGGACAAACCTTCAATCAACTAGTTCTCTATCGGATAGCTGTTGATGTCCTGATCAATCTTGCCGAAGACAACATTTTTCTATGAAGTCTGATTTACAGAGATACAGAGGTTAAAATTTTAAGGATTCACTAACGCCACCTAGCGGATAAACCTAGAACCAACTAGTTCACTATCGGATAGCTCTTGATGTCTTGATCAACTTTGCCGAAGACAATTTTTTTCTGTGTAGTCTGGTTGTTGAGAAACAGAAGTTAAAAATTCCTATGACTTGCTGGCGCCACCTAGTGGATAAACCTAGAACTAACTAGTTCAGTATCGGTTAGCTCTAGATGTTCTGATCGACCTTGTCGAAGACGACATTCTGAAATTCTTCTATGTAGTCTGATTCTGAAGATACAAAAAATCAGAATTTTTTAAGCCCACTTGCGCCACCTAGCGGACAAACCTACAACCAACTAGTTTACTGTCAGATAGCTGTTGATGTCCTGATCAACCTTGCTGAAGACAGAATTCTTCTATGTAGTCTGATTCTCAAGATACAAAAATTCAGAATTTTTAAGCCCACTTGCGCCACCTAGCAGACAAACCTACAACCAACTAGTTCACTATCAGATAGCTATTGATGTCCTGATCAACCTTGCCGAAGACGAAATTCTTTCATGTAGTCGGACTCTCGAGATACAGAGGTTTAAATTGTTTAGAACTCACTAGCGCCACCTAACGGATATACCTAGAACCAACTAGTTCACTATCGGAGAGCTCTTGATGCCCTGATCAACTTTGCTGAAGACAAAAATGTTCTATGTAGTTGGATTCTTAAGATACGAGCGCGACGGTATTGGCCATGGCTGTTGACGAAACACCTATCAAAGCATAGTGTTTATGATCACTAGCGCTACCTACTGGAGCGAATACGTACTAAATTACGTACTATCGGAGAGTCCTTGATCTCCTCAACAACTTTGCTGAAGACACCAGTTTTCCAAAATGCTTCATTTCTCCGCAGTTATCGCAAAAGTTACAAATCTATAAATAGATCACTGGGCGTTCGAGGCATCTGATCTATAAGTAGATCACTGGGCGTAAATGGGTTAAAACAATCAATGACCAACAAAAATGGCAACCAAGAGCCACGAAGGAAACACTTAGCTATACAAATGTTTTTTTTTCTCCACATCCAAAGGGGTCCGTTTTCCAAGAAGGACACCATGGGAGTTCATTTCGTGCATTAATTTGGGAAGAAGATTTCGGCGAAAAGACACTCTGTTAGAGCTATGTATAGTTGTTTGGAAATTATCTCCCAGACAGAGAAAGTAGGTTAAGCAGACCGTAAAATTTGCCACCGCCTTCGAACAGTTCATTGTTCCGCATTTATCACTCCCCGCATGCCGGCTTCAGCGTAATCTTTCACAGTCGATTTCGCGTATCGAGCGTCCTGTCATTGGCATACATCCGTTTAATCACGTTGTAATTTTTGCCAGCATGATAAACTTTTCAGTCACAACTCAATCATTTCGTTTCCCTCCCTCGCCGCCGCAGCGTTACAGCATCACTTGGTGGCAAGGACTTATCACCACCCCGTAAGGCACACACGTGCCGGAAAAATAACCAACATCTTTGCGGAGCTGCAGGTGGCGTTGGAGCGTTGTTTGCGAATGTATTCAGATAGCGTGACGTAACCCCTGAGGATATATGTTATTTTCTCGTCAAATGCTCTACGTCTGATATGGGTGTATTTCGATTCTATCGACTGGCATGTTCAAAATTCAAGTTGCTGAAAACGTTTCTGAAAAAAAAAAAATATTGATGGCGATCTCAAATGACTTCCTTCAATAATTTCCAGAAGTGGAAATTTATGGAATTCATGACAAACTTTTTAAGAATTTTAGAAACTAGGAAAAGTTTCGTCATAAAATCATTATGAAACTACTTCAAAGAGGTTTACCTGCGTGACAGGGGTATCCTATCCAGTCCATGTAGGAGCTACTCTAATACAAGCGTTTGTGAATTGTAGCACGAGCTTCTTTGAGGTATATTATTCAATTGATTTTTTTAAATTCATTTCACACTCTCACTGTTTTGAAGAATTGAGTCACAGAGTTCAGGGAGATGGACTTTTGCGGCATTTTCTCAATTCTCACAATGCTCTAAAATTGCCTCCTGATTCTGAAAAATCCCAAATCACTGACAGGATATTTCGTTTCCATTTATCCCGTAAAACACAATCCCAAACTAGCGTGTATTAATAAATCAGTGAAATAATAAAAACTAATTTAAAATACTCACCTTCATGCAGGCATGAACGTTGGCCCCGTAGCTGAGCAGCTCGCTAACCATGCTCTCGTGACCGCCCTGACAGGCGACGAACAGTGGCGTCCCGCCGTCCTTCCGAGTGCCGGAAATTTCATACCGTGCACACACACCAAAAGTCCCCCGGAAGGTGAAAGCGACATCGCAGCAGCAGCAGCAGCAACAGCAGAAGAAAGAAAAAGGATTTAATTAAAAAATATTCATTTACACAATGTTCCTGGGTACTGTGTGCAGCGAGCCGTGAGGACATGGACTACAACTACATGGATGGATGGAATGGCGGGCGTTTGAGAGTGACAGCGTGCTGCGGGACAAAGTGCCCGGGAACAGTCAGTGCATTAGATGTAAAAGTGCTGGTAGAGGTATTAGTTGAGAAGCAATAGTTGAAATTAAAAGAAGAGAAAAAAACAACGCGTTTGGCACTGAATGAAAAAGGATTTCTAATACGGAGAAAAAAGTGGAGAGAGAGTTATTTTCTGGATTGGAAGGCTACTTACAACCGAGCAGCAGTCCACAGGTGCTCCGGATTTCAGGAGTATCCTAGCGACGTCCACATAGCCGCCCTGGGCGGCAAAGAAGAGCGCTGTTGTTCCAGTCTGGAAGTTTAAAAATATGTTTGTTATGGGGATGATAGTCCGCATGCGTGAACGTAGTGTTCAAATCAATGATGAAGCATCTCTTGGACACGAATGTTAACACATTTAGTTAAGTGTTCAGTTCGACAGCAGCCAAACTGAAGAAGCGTCTAGCAGTGGCGGCGACAGTGTGCACCACGAGAGCTCCGCCCATCCAACCAACGCCGAACGAACGACGACGACGAAGCGAGTGCTGAACAGCAAAGCGACGACAATAAAACCAACGACCGAACAGCGATCAGCGCCAGTATTTTTCATCGTTCGTCGAAGCAACAACACAGCAGCGCGAAGCAGACCCGAAGAGAGCCGTAGCACGTGCAGACCGCATGAGACAGCAAGTAGAGCCGACCGACGCGATAGTGCGCCAATGGTGTCAGGCCATTCGGCCGAAGGTCATTAGGCCGAAGGTCATTAGGCCGAAGGTCATTAGGCCGAATGGTCATTAGGCCGAATGGTCATCAGGCCGAATGATCATTGGGTCTTCTTCTTGCCGTTACGTCCCCACTGAGACAAAGCCTGCTTCTCAGCTTAGTGTTCTATGAACACTTCCACAGTTATTAACTGAGAGCTTCCTCGGCAAATGACCATTTTGCATGTGTATATCGTGTGACAGGCACGAAGATACTTTATTGATGCTGAATCTACTGATATTTTACCCATGAATTTTTCCTTCTTTTAAACATAGGCTGTTCTTTCTAGTATCATTGCTAAAATAGTTTTTGGCGCAGAAACTGCTGATATTCAATTCATAAATTTTTCCTTCTTTAAAACATAGACTATTCTTTCTAGTTTCATTTTGTTAAAGTAGTTTTCGGCAAAAAATTTTTGGAAAAAGTAAAAACAACAGATCTCTTTACAGGCTCATAACGGCTGATTTTCAATTCGTCCTTATGACCATTCGGCCTAATGACCATTCGGCCTAGTGACCATTCGGCCTAATGACCATTCGGCCTAATGACCTTCGGCCTAATGGCCTTCGGCCTAATGACCTTCGGCCTAATGACCCAGCATCAATCTCCTGTGTTTGCATCTAGTCATCGCGCTTCTGAAACATCCCCGATTCCACCAAAAGAGTTGTTCAGAAATAATTTTCCTAGAGTTATTCGGAGCAACGGAGTTGTTCGGAAATTGTTTTCCTCCACACCCAACAGCCTTTATCAAGGCTCAAAGAGTTATCAGGTTGCTGCTAGAGGAGTCTAGTCCAGCTCAACCATCGGGGCTTCATGAGGCGAAGCCAGGCCAACGTCCGGCCATCATCCTGGGAAGGAACTCGAGGGTTCCTGCTCCCACCCGGCTCGGTTCCTGAACGGAACGCGAGCACCACAACGTAGCCAGCGCAGATACAGTCCACTGCCATCCCGTACAACGAAATATAATAATCATATTTAGGGATTGTTGATTTTGTTCGGTGATTGCAACACACTAAAACACGATTTATAACGTTTCGGCCTACTGACTTTCAGCCATCATCAGATTTGCATAAATCGATGTTCTCGCCACCAGTGTGGCTTTACTAGTAGTGGCTGAAAGTCAGTAGGCCGAAACGTTATAAATCGTGTTGTAGTGTGTTGCAATCACCGAACAAAATCAACAATCCCTAAATATACAACTCAACGGTGACCAAAACCCTTAAGAAAGAAATATAATAATCGTAATAATTTAGCATCACTTATAGCACAATTCAAATAGCATCGCCATTAACTACGAGCAAATTTTCTTGCTGGAACTACAATACGTGAACTACTTGCTCCTTTTAGTCCTGAGCACCCATGGTGATCTACATCCTGAGCGATTGCCAGCCACTGTCTTGACCTGTGACCAGGTCAAATTTCTGTCGACTTCCTTTATTTCGTTGCTGAGGCTGCGCCGCCATGAGCCTTTGGGTGTGCCTCTGCTGCGATATCCTGCTGGGTTCTAATCTAACGTTTGTTTGCAGATTTCGTTCCCACCCCTGCGTAGAGTGTGGCCGACCAACCTCCACATTCGCTCCAGAATTTCTGCCGGTATCGGCTTTTGATGACATAGACAATGGAGCTCTACGTTGGTGATCCAATTGTGAGGCCATCATTTTATACCGCAGGCATCTATTGATGAAGACCTGCAGCGGTTGAGTGTTCTCCGCTGATACACACCACGTTTCACTGGCGTACAGCACGTTCAAGTTATAGGGTACGAGTGCCATCAGTAATCTCACGCTCCCATATTCATCTTATTCGAAAACAAGCGATTACGGCACCGATTGATTCCGTTCTTTTTGTTTTCCTGCGTGCTCACTTCTAACAAAAAATACAAAAATAGAAAACAATACAAACAGCGCTTCAATCCTTTGTTTTTCGTAGGATGAAAATGGGAACCACACGCTTAAGAAGGGAACCAATACCCTATATTCGGATTTTGGTGCGCCGACTTATCTGGTTGTTTTACCATACACTGCTTAAACTCGCAAAAGCAGCTTTCGCTTTATTGATCCGTGCACCTATGTCGATCTTGGTGCCCAGAGATGGCATTTCACCGTAGCGATACACTGCGGCGTCAGTTTATCGATCACACTGGGGATAGGAACATTTTTCACCACACCAAGAAGCCAGTTTCTCTTGTTTTGGGTGGTGGGTAGACCAAGCGCTAGTGCGTGCTCTTGCTCGTTCGCCTTGGATCGAGTGTGGCTCACTCTTTCGCGCGCATCGCTCTCCGGCGCTCTCCCGTGTTTTCACCCAGCAGTCACCGAATCATCACCATGGTGTCGCCGGGGCGAGAACTCTCCGGTGTTTCACCGCAGCGCGCACTCTGGCGCAAAAACCTCACTGGAGCGCGCGCCCGGGTGATTTTTTACACTTTCACCGGAGAGAATTTTAAATCGCTCTCGCCGCACTGTTGTGTGGCCTGGTGCTCAGGGAGCAAAGAGATTTATTTCTACCCACCAAGCTTGCGCGCATCCGAATCGTGGTGGATCCACATATAAGAGACGGGCTCCTGTTGAGATACACAGCGTGAGTGGTGTATTTTCTATTTCTCTTTCCTACACTGAGGATATGGACGGCACCGTGCCGCCATCGGCCGCCATTTGGCTACCAAGATATTGGAAGCTTTCACGCTAACTCACACCGACACAGCGGCTGTGTTGGTCGCTCTCAAATCGACCCTCTTTACATGCCGCACATTTTGTGTGTTGCATGGGCCTTACTCATTCATGTGTTGGGGGGGTGAAGGTTTCACCATGTGTGGAAAACACACATTCTGTGGAACGCCTGGAATATGGAATCCGCTCCCATATTAGGTTTTGTTTTGGGAAGTTGAAAAAAAAAACATGCAATCTTCATGATTTTCAGAGATTTTTCGCATCGAATAGCTGAAGCAGTTGGAAATGCGTCAAAACATTTCCATTTCCATCTGCTTTCCAGCTCTTCGATGGAAAAAATCTCGAAAATCCTCCTCATGTTTACACTTGTCAAACTGTTTGACTGCGGCTCGGGAGACGATTGACTGTTCCGTTTCCACCGAGCCGCACAAAAATGAGTATAAGGCCGGGAACACATGGAATGTGTGTGGCGCGCACACATTTTAAACACATTCGGTCGTTTGTGCATGTGTTGCAGCGCTCTGTGCGTTGCCAACACAGCCGATGAGCGAGAAAAAAATAGCGTGTTCAACATTCTCCACTGATTGCCCAGCTACCGTGAATCTGGAAGGGTTAACCGTGTTTACATCCAACGATTTGGTCTTGTTGATAATCTTACCATCGCCGAGATGCGATCGGCAAGATCATCAAGCTTGTTTCGCATATCAGAGCGTCAATGAGCTAAGGGAGCAACATAATCAATCAGATAGAAGTCATTTAGATGCTCCATGGTAATGGGCTGCCACAGCAACCCACGATTTGGTACACGACCAATCTCACCTACCACGATCTCGTCGATTACGATGAGGAACAGTAGTGGTGATAGAATACATCCATGCCTCACTTCAGCGACAACCCGAATGGGATCCGGCAAAATACCGTTATGTACTCTGCACGAAAATGCCCTGTATTGTGCTTCCACATGTTTCCGTGATTGATGCGGTCAAAAGGTTTTTCGTAATCAATGAACACCAGGTGAAGAGATTCTTGGAATTCACTGATTTGCTAAACGGTGATACGGAGCGAGACGAGAGCAGGCCGTTAGGCCGAATGCCGTTAGGCCGAAAAGGTAGTTAGGCCGAAAGAGTCGTTAGGCCATATAGTCATTATATGTGTCTACTGATTTTATCGTTTTATATTGGACAAAACGAAATAAACATGATAAAAGTCGACATCATTGGGGAACTGTGGGGGAAATCAATTTGAGAGGCGAAGTACTGGTGCATCTGAGACAACTCTACAAGCATCCTTTGCGGCCTGGAATATCGCCACCTATTCTCTGCCAATTTGCTTTCCGTGGATTGCGAAACGAATTCTTCAATAAGTACAGTGACCCCACACCGATGAATCACCTTAATTTTTGTACACTATTTATGAATCACCATGTTGATCAAATGGAGTGATCCATAAACTGTGGTCATTTTTTCCGATTCATAAATTGTGGGGTCACTGTATCTTATCACCAGATCTTTGGCACTGCATCACATTGGTTTAGGCGGACACGGTCGTGTTTACGTGAATGAACGATTGTCTCCAATCACCAGACGAATATTGAAGGCTGTTATCGGGCTGCGTAACGAAGGGTTGTTATACAAGGTCTTCACAAGGAATGGATTGGTTTCTGTAGTTTCCCACAAGACAAATGAGACCATCGCAGTAAACAGTCTGGACAAATTGATGCTGCTTAAATCGTACCTATCCAAATAGATTTCTCTCTCCTTCCCATTTTAGTCCGTGATTCACATCCTTCATACTCCTTTGTATCCAAACCGCTCCTGAAAGTCTTTTTTTTTTATTCTATTTTGTTACCTTTCCTCGTCAACTCATTAAGCTCCTTCTGATCCTATCCCACTATATCCATGATTCCTTCCTGAAAGTATCGGGCCTGGGGTTGCTGCTGGGTTTCGGAGCTGCTGCTGTTGCTGTTGGGTGCCTGCTGTTGTTTGCTGTTTTTTGCTGCTTGATATTGGTCCGTTGCTGTTGGAATACTGCTTTTTTATATCAAATGCCACTTGTCTGCATTATGGAATAGTAGTTCTTTAATAATGTTAGTTTATAATATTAGTTTGTTGTTCCTGGTAGATCATACTTTTTCATGTTGTTCATGTTGGGATTCGAATACTCGCTTGATCCAAATTTCCTTTTTTATCAATGCTGGCTGACGTGAGTGGTTTCAATGCTTCCACAAGTTCTCTTATTCCTAGAGCTGTTTTGAGGTCTGCTTTAGATTCTAATAATTTGAATATTGGCCATATAAATGTTCAGAGTTTGACGTCTCGACGATTCACAAAGTTCAATGAATTGAAACTGAACTTTTTGGAATGCAAGTTGGACATAATCTGTATGACAGAGACATGGTTGGACGCTTCTATTGAAAACAAGACCATTGCTATGGATGGCTACAACTTTTTCAGAAACGATCGCAATAGGCACGGAGGAGGGATTGGCGTATACGTCCGGAAAAACTTAGTTTGCCGGATTTTGCAAATGTCGGATAACAGTGGTGCTCGATCAACCGAATTCATGTGTTTAGATATTGGAAGTGGCAATGATAAATTTATGCTAGCAGTATATTACAATCCCCCGGAGTTGGACTGCTTGAATACATTGCTTCATCATTTTGATGAATTCACTGTCAAATATGAATGTACCTTTTTTATTGGTGATTTCAATGTTGATCTTCTAAAGAATAATAGTCGAAAGAAACGGTTCAATGATATTATTTCCAGCATGTCGTATACTTGCATCAACAATGAACCCACCTATTTTCATCAAACGGGATGCTCTTTGTTAGATCTTTGTTTAACAGATTCGCCAAGTAAAGTGCTAAAGTATGGTCAATTATCCATGCCTGGTGTATCGCACCACGACATGATATTTGTGTCGCTAAATATAGACTCACCTATGATAAATTCAGATGTTTATTATCGAGATTACACTCACTTTAATGCAACTGCTTTGCAAGAAGCTTTCAACAGGCAAAATTGGGATGATTATTTTTCACTGAATGATCCTGATCTGCTCCTAGAATTTCTAAATGATAGGTTAACATTTTTACACGATAATTACATACCATTGAGGAAAGCTAAAGTTAAGAAAAATCCGTGGTTTAATGTCGACATTGAGCGAGCGATAATCTCTAGAAATATTGCATACAAACATTGGTTAAGATTCAAGACAGCTGATAATTTGCTACAGTATAAACGTACTAGAAATAAAGTCACCTTCATGATTAGAAAGGCGAAGGAAGATTATGAGAAACGTTGCATTAACACCAATTTATCTGATAAGCAACTATGGAAAAATGTTAAAAAACTAGGACTTTCAAAAGACAGAACATGTGACAATATTTGTGACGCTTCTTCGAACGAGATCAACGATTATTTTTCTTCAAATTTCAGTTTCGACAGTCAACCTATGCAAAATTATGCAAGAAACTCGAACGGCTTCGTTTTTCATGAAATTGATGATTTCCATATTGTAAATGCAGTTTTTGACATTAAGTCTAATGCTGTGGGACTAGACAATATTTCAATAAAATTTATTAAAATTATTTTACCGTTAGCAATCTCACTTTTCAAACATTTATTCAATAAAATCATAACCACGTCTAAATTTCCGTCAATATGGAAACAAGTTAAGGTAATTCCAATTAAGAAAAAAGGAAATTGTTCCGATGTCTCCAATCTTAGACCAATAAGTTTATTATGTTCGCTATCTAAAGTTTTCGAAAAATTGTTGCAATTTCAAATGTGCGATTTCATAAGTAGGATGAACTTTTTAAATCAATTCCAGTCTGGATTTCGGAAAAAACACAGCATAACTACTACTCTATTAAAAGTGCATGACGACATTGCTCAATCGATCGATAAAAAAGGTATCGCCATATTATTATTGATTGATTTTGCTAAAGCATTTGACCGGGTGTCCCATCGCAAATTACTCAACAAACTATCATCTACATTCGTCTTTTCTAATACAGCTGTCGAATTAATTAAATCCTATCTTATAGGACGAACTCAGACGGTACTGCATAACGGAGAATTTTCCTCCTTTGCACAAATTGAGTCGGGTGTACCTCAAGGTTCAATTCTGGGGCCATTATTGTTTTCTCTGTTTATTAATGATTTATCATCGGTTCTAGAATATTGTTCTGTTCACCTTTTTGCCGATGATGTGCAAATTTATCTTTGTAGTGATAGGAAATATAACATTACTGAAATGGCAAGAAAAATAAACTCCGATCTTCGAAAATTAAACGATTGGTCCAAGAGAAACCTACTTATGATAAATCCCACCAAAACAAAGGCTATGCTCATAAACAGGTCGCGATCTTCGCCAAGAATTCCTGATTTATTTATTGATGATAAGAAAATTGAGTTTGTTAGTCAAGCCTCTAACCTTGGAATGTTATTCACATCAAATCTTTCTTGGGATGCCCAGGTGAATCAACAATGTAGGAAAATTTACTACGGATTGAAACAATTAAACTTAACAACTAGGCATCTTGATATACAAACAAAAACTAAACTTTTCAAAGCACTTATATTACCCCATTTTATTTTCTGTGACTTTATCTACAGTAACGCATCTCTAGCAATTCTGAACAGATTGCGATTGGCGCTGAATTGTTGTGTACGCTACGTTCATAACTTGTCCTGGCGCTCAAGAGTTTCGCATCTGCACGAAACATTGCTTGGATGTTCATTCTGGCGATTCCTTGAATATAGATTATGTCTGAACTTTCATAAGCTAATTTGCTCCGAGACCCCAAACTACTTGTTCTCTAAAGTTACTCGTCTAAGATTACCACGTACCATGAACTATAGTATACCTCATCATAACTCAGCGTATTACGGGCAATCATTTTTTGTGCGAAGCATTGTCCATTGGAACACGTTACCTGTCAGCATGAAACTATGTACCTCTATCAGTGGATTCAAGCGAGATCTTCTCTCAACATTTAGCAACATGAATTAGATGGCGATTAAAGGAACCTTCAGGAACTATTTAGATTTAAGAATTGCAGTAAAGTTATATTAAGTTATGAAGTATTTGAACTTGAATTTCAAACCATTTTGTGGCAACAAAAAAGACAGAGTCTTACGTCGCAAGAATTGTTATGAATAAATAAATAAATAAATAAATAAATAACGCAAAGAGTTATTTTCATGTTATTAACATAACATACCATGTTATAAACTTGTCTGTCATAAGCGGCAAAATAACATAAATCATAACAAAAGAATGTTCCTGGAAGACCATTTAAATAACAGGTTTTGTTAGTTTCATAACAACTTAATAACAATGAATTTATACAATGTTTCAATAACAAATTTTGATATTAAAAAGTTATTGATAACAATATGGATGCAAAATGAGTAATACTATCAGAATCATAACAAAGTTTTGTTTATCCTCGCAAAGTAGGTATGTAACCCCTAAGTTCGAGCCACTTCAGAGAAAAAAAAAATGAATTTCAGTTGGCTCCATTTTGAAAATAAAAAGTAATAATCAGCCATGTCTAAGGCCATAACCCACTATAACTTATAAGCCAGTCATTCAAAGAGAATGGCACGTTTCCAGTCTTCCTGGTCCAAACGAGCTTGGGATACTTTCAAAATTAATTTTGTTTATGAGTTATGGTGGATCATGGTTGTTCACTTTTTTATTTCCAAAATAGAACCAACAAAAATTCTATATTTTTTTTTCACTGAAATGGATCGAACTAAAAAGAAATAAAAATTACAAGTAATTCTTAGTTCCGTGTCAAAAGTTCAACTTAACCGATTCATAGTCACCGAAGATATGGCTCATAGACTCCAAACATGGCTTTTTGTATGGGAATCAGTAAATTTTAACCTTTTCATTTCTTTTGCTGTAAATCTCGCATGGTGTAGTTGTGATAGCAAAACTTTATTGTTGTGCGATAGATGATCAAATAATGGTGTACAATAATATTAGAATTTGTTCTACAGCAAAACATCTTATTAAAATGGTATTTAAAGAAAATATACTAATAGCAGGATCATAACAAAATCAGATTCCCCAACAAAACATGTTATGGAAAAGTTATGTCTCAATAAGTTAATAATAACAAACCAAGATATATAAACAGGTTTTGTGATGCAGTTGTTATTATTTTGATATTCTCCTCTGCTCGGGTTTCTCCTTCTTCGGAACATAGGCTATTTTACTCATATTCGTATTATAGCTATCAACTTTTTCATCTGAAATTTTACTTCTTCTAAACTCTTTCTAGTTTAACTGTTCTGTTTCACGGCGGTAGTCTACTGTTGCTCTTTCTAGTTTAAATGTTTTACTCATTATGAGGATTACAGCCCTCAACAGAGTTTTTCCTTGTTCTGAACTGTTTTTTCGTTATATTACTTTTATACTCACTATAAGCATAACGGCTAACAACCTTACAACCCATTTGGCCTAGTGACCAGTTCGGCCTAACGACCCGACCCATCCGGCCTAATGGCATATTCGGCCTAACGACTCTTTCGGACTAACGACCCTTTCGGCCTAACGACCCTTTCGGCCTAACGACCCTTTCGGACTAACGGGATACGGCCTAACGACATTCAGCCTAACGGCATTCGGCCTAACGGCTTTCGGCCTAACGGGGTAGAAGTCTGAGGTATTGATGGCGTCGCCGATACTTGAAAAAGGTTTCCGAAGTGCTCAAAAAAGCGTTTCACCCGTTTCACCCACTACGGCAAAGTGAAACATCGTAGAGGAGACGGATGTCGCTGGTGTTTGCGGTTTTTTCGCCTTCGTCGGCTAGTCGGCAGCTGAGTCTCAGGTCGGCAGTCCGCCCATGCTCTTTTGTCCCGTCTACATGAGCGTTTCACTTCCTTCTCGAGAGCCGAATAGCGCTGACGGGCTACAGCGTGGGCTCCTTGTGTTTTCGGTCGCTCTATCGCGGCTTTGTCGTTCCTTCGCTCCTCTATCTTCCTCCAGGTATCATCTGTGAACCACTGTTATCTCCGGGTGTGTAGCTCTCCCAAATTATTCTCGCAGGTGGCAATGAAGGCGTTCTTCTTCTACGCTTCCACCTTCCGGAATATCCGTAGAACAGCTCTTCAGCTCGTCGGCGAAGGACCTTTTGACCGCAGCGTCTTCCAGTCGACGTGTGTTGAGCCAGTGTCTGATTTTCTCCTCCTGTCGATGGATCCTCGCAATGCGCAGCCGTATCTCGCTGATCAAGAGATGATGGTCAGAATCAATATCGGCGCTTCGTTTGTTCCGCACATCGAGCTGACTCCTTCTCCATTTCCGGCTGATGCAGATGGGGTAGATTTGATTTTCCGTGACGCCATCACGGGAAACCCATGTCACACATTGGTCTAATTTTGAGAAAAGCTGGCAGAAACTTAATTTTTGAGCATCTCTTAAATGGGTTTCAGTATATCGATCTTTCATCTACAGTATCAGAAGTGTTGACTGCCTTTTAATAAAATTGAAAATCAAGATTTTGTATCTTTTTATAGCGCTAAATACCTGCTGACGGAAAAAATGCTGATTTTTTTTTATGAAGAACACAAGCAAGTTCAACAACTACAATAGTCTAATAATATAAGTAATTCAATGGCTTTCAGAAGTTTATTCGTAAATTAATGTGTATATTAGGAACCTGCAATGGAAAAAGAGATCAAAGTAACACTTTTGGCTTTAAAACTACAACACATATTATTAGTACGATAAATTCTTATACTTCAACTTCAAAGTGGCTTACAAATCGCTCCCAGCTACTCCCCGCGCAGATATTCGGTTCAAACACTAGTCTAAGTATGCAGAATTGGTTAAAGAAAATTGCAGATGCCAAGAGCTGTCAAAACATTAGCGTCATAATGTGAAAAACAGCAATTTTGTTCGGAATTCGTTCGAAGAAATCGACAAATATTGAAAATGCCATCAATATGAAGTTGAGAGCTCAATAATGTTTCAGTATATTCATTTAGGCTAAAACTAGCATACTGCTATGATTTGGCAATTTTTGCCACGTATTTTCAAATCTGGAGCACTGTGTGTTACTTTGTGCACTGGTCGATGAAGAAAGAGCATTCACCATGTCATTGCTGCCACAAAACTCTGCAAACAGCTCTCCGTTCTCGCTCATTTCTCCGAGACCATGGCGTCCCATGACGTGCTCATAATCCGAGTTGTCGGAACCAACCTTCGCGTTGAAGTCGCCAATGGAGATTTAGGCCCCAAAAACCATTCAATATGGGTATATTTGGCATGATGAAGATGTCCGCAGTGAAATAATGGCGACCTGAATTTTCAAGACTGCGGCTGTTTAAAGCAGTTTTTGACCCTAAATTCATGCAATTTGGGTATATTTGGTATGGGGAAGATGACTGGATTCCAAAAATGGCGACCGCAATATTGAAGATAGTGGCCCAAACACCAAGGTGGCGGCTCCAAATTTAAGATGGTGTTTTTAGCTCTAAATCCATGCCATATAGGTTTACTTGATATAAGGAAGAAGTCTAGACTTCAAAAATAGTCACCAGAACATCTAAGCTGGCGATTAAAAATCCAAGATGGCTCCAAATTCAAGATGGTGGCTGTTTGATGGAGTTTTAGGTTCTAAAACCAAAATATTAATAAATATCTGGTATGGGGAAGAAGTCCAAAAATGGTGATCAGAATATCCAAATTACGGGGCAAAATTCAAGATAATGGCTTTTTGTTAAGAGTTTAAGGCTCAAACAACAAAGCTTGATAACACAGCGTAACAAAAATTAACTTTTGGTCTGTCTCAAGAACAAACTTATGTGTCTCTGGCAGATTTTGGGCCGCTGAATCCGAATCCGGGCTCAGATTTGCTCCAACACGTCACAATTTTGAGCTATACCTCAATTTATAGGGCAAAATATGGGATTTTGGGCTTTTTTGACTGCAAACCATTAAGCATGGAAATATTTTTTATAAGCAATCAAAAGGTTAATTGGTCAATTAACATCTAAATTAACGACTCATGCAAAATATTTCGTTTTACCAAATCGAATTTGATAGTTTTAATGGCTTGCAGTCAAAAAAGCCCAAAATCCCATATTTTGCCCTATAAATTGAGGTATAGCTCAAAATTGTGACGTGTTGGAGCAAATCTGAGCCCAGATTCGGATTCAGCGGGCCAAAATCCTTCGGAGACACATAAGTTTGCTCTTGAGAGAAAAAAATGTTGCGCTCTGTAACCGATATGATTTTGGTGCCATGAAATAGATTTTTGTTTATCGTATGAAAGTGCGATATTTATCAACATGTCACTTGAGTTTTGTTGAAATGTATTTTCGAAGGCACGAGAAAGACGCCATCTCCGCTAGGTTTATTAATTAGGATGGAGCAGACCTGGTGTGATGGTTAGAACACTTGACTATCACGTCGAGGACCTGAGATCGAATCCCACTCCCGACAAACTCGCAAAATGTGATTTCTTCCTTCGGAAGGGAAGTAAAGCGTGAGTCCCGAGATGAACTAGCCTAGGGCTAAAAATCTCGTTAATACAGATAAAAAAATAGGGTGCCTCAAAAAGGCATGGCGTTGAAATAGAATAAGAAAAGGCTGCGAGGCGATACTAGCTTTACTAAACAAAACAAAAGCAGATTAAAAGATGTTTCCTGTAATGAATAATGAAAGTTTTTTTTTCTTTTAGCTCAAAACCCTGCGGCGCACCGGAGGAATGTTCACGGCACACCAGGGCGCCACGGCACACAGTCTGGGAAGTACTGAAGTAATCCCTCAAAAAACTCCTGGTGAAACATTTGGCGAATTCCTAGATAAATTCCTGAGAGAACAACTGAAAATTATTTCATTTTCCAGAAAAAAAATATGGGAAACTTGTGAAGAAACAACAGAAGTAATTTCAAGGAAAAATTGATTGGGGAATTTCCTGAAGGTCTTCTGTAGAAATCGGTAGAGGAATTTCCGAAGGTATTTTTTTTTTTCAAAATCCCCGCAGAAACTGTAGACAGAAAAACATCAAAAAATGTCTACAGAAATCGATGCAGGAAGTTGTAGAAAAAGGGATACAATATTTTTATCTGGAAAGTTCTTGGACAAAAAATCCAGAAGTTATCTGTGGAAGAATTCATGGATAAATGCCTGAGAGCAAAACTAAAAATTATCTTAAATTCTAGAAAAAAATGTGATAAAGTTCTGGAGAAACTGTATAAGTAATTTCAAGGAAAAATTAGATGCGAAATTTCCGGAAGGTTCCCTAAGGGGCTGTCCATAAACCACGTGGTCATTTTTTTGGGACTTTTCAACCCCCCCCCCCCCGCGTGGTCATTTGTCCATACAAATTTTTTTATTTGTCCATACAAAATGGTCATTGGCCGAACCCCACCCCCCCCCCCCCCCCAAATGACCACGTGGTTTATGGACAGCCCCTAAGGAAATCGGCAGAGAAATTTCCGATTTTTTTTAATGTCTGCAGAAATCCCTGCAGAAGTTGTTGGCAAAAAAAAAAAATATCTGCAGTAATCGATGCAGGAAGTTGTAGACGAAGGTATTGGTGGACTTCTTGAAAGAAATCTTAGACTCCTTTTATAAAGGATCCCTTGGAAGATTTTCTAAAGGAATCCTTGGAAGAACTCATGGAGATTCCACAAGAGGAGTCCTTTGAAAAATTTATTTTACAATTTTTGAATTCTGCTTGAAAAAAAAACCTGTAGGAATTCTATAGAGAACTATTCACAAATACAAAAAAAAACTAAAAAAAAACTACTACGGAAATTTAAAATAAACAAACGATTTTTTGAAAAAATCTTCGAGTGAATACCTGAAAAAAAAACTGGAGAACCCTCTACAGTTATTCGCTAAAAAAATTCTTGGAAACTTATTGAAAAATGTGAATGAATAGATTCCGGAGTAATTTCCGAAGGTTTTGCTGAGTGAATCTTCGCAGACATTTTTGAAGCATCTCTGGAAAAATCTGAAAATCCCTGAAGAAGGTCATACCTGCCCAAAATTATTCCAGGAATAATTTCTGGAAAAATCTATGAGAAAATTTTCAGAAAAATCTTTTGGGAATGTTCAGAGGAAGTTTCAAATACAGGAGATAGACAAAATGAGCGGGACAGTCAAAATTTTTACTTTTCAAAAAATGTTCAATTAGCTGTACCTTACCATATAGTGCATCAAAATTTCTCTAATTTTCAATATAAGTTGATCAGTGTAAGTGCAAGTGTATCAGTGGCTCAAATTTGAAAAAGGTCGGCCTATTCTGCACGAGGTTATTAAGATTCTTGAAAAAGATATAATTATCCGATAGCCAACGTTGAGCTGTTTCATTTCATTGCAATGAAATTTCGACCGTTTATGACTTAAATAACAAAATTTGAAAAACGTTTGACTTAACTTGAAATTTTTAACAAGAAAAAAAGTTATAGCGATTTCTTTTATTTTGCGAATTTCAGCATCCCACTACTTATTTGATTAATTGGCGGCTATGTTGTTACCTTACTTTAAAACACATTTATATACACTCTCGATCAAAAGTTTGGTGTCACCCCCTCAAAAACATGTCATTTTATTAGGCCCATATCTTCGCCAATTTGCGTTCGATTTCAAAACCCTAGGTCTCATTCAAAAAATAATAAGTCAAAGAAACTTTGAACATGATTTAAAAGAAACTTTTTCAAAAAAATGTGTATGTAAACTTAACCCAAAGTTGCCGAATTTTCTAAAAAATGAATATAAACTTACGGCAGTGTCGCTAGAAATTGGGTCGACCAAATGTTAAGATGAGAGCGGTAATATAACCCATTTTCTATCAGCTTTCAAATGCTTTTTACAGAACTTAGCTAAAAAAACTTAATAAAGGTAATTAAGTAAATTAACTCTTCATGTCATCGACCAAAAGTTTGGGGTCACCCCTCAATATGATGTATCGGCCAAAAGTTTGGGGTCACTTTCGTAAAACGTGAAAAAGTGATTTGGTGATATCTTCGACATCTATAGTTCAATTTTAATTCTTTTTGGCTCATTTCAAAGATAATTAACTAAATTTACGTTGGATGTCTTTAACTTAACGTATTTAACGATTTTTGTATATTAAAATGTTATGCAAAGTTAGCACATTTCACCACACTTCAAAAAATGAGGCAACTTTACGTTAAGTTTTAGTATGTAAATTTCAACAAATATGTGTGGTTCAATGTCTATGCATTGTGTTTCAAATAAGCCAAGAAGAATTAAAATTGAATGAATGATGACAAAGATATCAACAAATCACTTTTCCATGTTTATCGATAGTGACCCCAAACTTTTGGTCGATGACATCAAGGATTAATTTACTTAATAACTTTTTTTCTAGATTTTTTTAGCTAAGTTCTGTAAAAAGCAGTTGAAAGCTCTCATCTTAAAATTTGGTCGACTCAATTTCCAGCGATACTACCGTAAGTTTATATTCATTTTAAACAAAATTTGCCAACTTCGGGTTAAGTTTACATACATAATTTTTTGAAAAAAATTTCTTTTCAATCATGTTCAAAGTTCCTTTGACTTATTATCTTGTGAATGAGACCCAGGGTTTTGAAATCGGACGCAAATTGACGATATGGGATTAAAAAAATGACATGTTTTTGAGGGGGTGACCCCAAACTTTTGGTCGGGAATGTATAAGTCAATTAGACAGATCTTCAATTTTGGAACGATGTTGAATTTTTGGATAATTTGGTATTTTAGTAGAACAATAATGTAATCGATATGATTTTCCTCCGCGTTCAGAATTTTAAGTTAAGTCAAAGGTTTTCCATAGCTCATTTTATAAGTCATAAATGGTCAAAATTGAATTCGGTTCATTGAATCCGGAGATATAACAGTTCAAAGTTGGCTAACGGCAAATTATACCTTTTCCAAGAATGTTTATGTCTTTGTGGAGAATAAATAGCCCGAACTTTTCCAAATTTGGACAACTGATACACAACTAGTTAATGAACTTACAATGGAAATTTGAGAATATTTGTTGCACTATATGGTAAGGTACAGCTAATTGAACATTTTTTGAAATGTTAAAATATCGCCTGTCCTGATTATTTTGTCAATCCCCTGTAAATGTCTAGTAGAATAACTGAAAATTATCCTAAATTCGAGAAAAAAATCATGAGAATCTTCTGGAAAAACTATAGAAGAAATTTGAAGGAAAAGTTTGGGGCTGTCCGGAAACCACGTGGTCATTTTTTTGGAGATTCCGGAACCCAAAACCACCTGAATACTTGGAGTAACACCTGAAGGACCCTCTGGAGAAATTCCAACAATTATTTCTGAAAAGATTCCTAAAAGAAAACTGAATTCCATTGTAAAATAAAAGAAGAATACCTGAAAGAATCTCCAAACCATTGTGCCAAACTTTCTTCTGGAATCGAATCTTTTGAAGATTTTTTGAAGGAATTCTTGAAGACACCCCTGGAGGAATTTCTAGAAGAATTTCTTGAAAAATAAAAAAAAAACCTGGAGAAATCCCTTTGAAAAGCTCCTGGAGGAATTGATTCAGAAATGTTTGAAAAAAAAAATAAATGCATAAACTTCTGTAGTAGTCCTTGAAGGAGTTTTTCTTTAAAGAATCCCTGAAGGAATTTCGGAGAAAAAACCTTTGGACAAGTTTTAAGATAATTATGTTGATAAATTTCGTGTGTGAAACACCTGAAGAAGAAGCGAGTAAAAATCCTGGAGGAATTCTTGAAAGAATCTCTGGAGCAATCCCAGGAGAAATTCTCAAATAAATCCAAGAAATCTCAAAGAAAGATATACCTTAAGGATTTTTTGTTTAAACCATTATAGGAAATTCTGCAAGATTATATTTTTTTTTAATTCCGAAAACAGTTTCTGAAAGAATCATTGAAAGAATATCTGGTGATTTTTCTGGAAGCTGTCGTGGAGAAAAATCTCAAGAAGTGAATGGAAGGGAATACATTCTTAAACAACGCCTGGAATACTCATAGCTGAAATTTTGCTGAACACAAATGATTATTTTTTTCCTGAATGCCGCTTCCGCAAAAAGTACAGCAAAAATCATGAAAAAATATCATAAAAACAATGTTTCAATCTCAAGGAAAATATGATTTTTTTCGTATGAAACACTATTTTTCTCAAAAATTTTACGTATAACAGAAATTCTTAGTTCAGATTACGAATCAGTGGATCCAAATCTATCAAATATGAATATTGGTTATGATGAACAGATAAAAAAAATTCCGTCCGGCATTTCATCCCAAATTTTTACCAAACGGTTTTTGAAGGTATCCAAAACCAAGTTCTTCGCGTTGCCCAGGCTCCCTAGTATGTATTCCCATGTATAAAAGTCCAGTGGGTTCAAATCGGGAGACGAAACCAGCTATTCCGATGAGCTGATGAAGCACGGTAAATTTTGCTTGCATCACTGTTGAACAACCACTGCCTTATGCGTCGGTACTGAGTCCTGCTGGAAACAATAACTTTCTTTTCCAAACAGTTTCTTGGCACTGGGGAATAGGTGATCTTTGATGACGTGTTGTAAAAAGTACTCTTTGTTGATTTTTATGCCCCTGTCGATGAACAATAATGGTAATTGGCCTTTTGTTGATATGGCGCCCCAAACCATCACCACTGCAGTACTTCGATATCGTTGAACCTCTCGTTTGTCGGCAGGAATTTCACGAAGACTTGCTTTTTACACACGATCATTTTGTTTATTCAGAGACGCTTCCAAAGTAAAAAAAAATCGTTCGAAAAAAAATGTTGTGAGCAGCGTGCGTCTTTAGCAGAACGCGAGATCTGGCAACCCTGTCGGAAATATTCTTCTGAGTCAATCCGTGAATCCTTTGTTTCTTAAAAGCCCCATATCTAAGATCTCGTTTCCCCAAGCACACTTGTTCGCAATGCAATAGTATGAATGGCAACGTATGGCTCCCAAACTAGTGTATCACTTTCACGTTGCCACCCTGTACGACGAGCGAGGTTTTTTAGTAGTGTTGGACTTTTTACAACAGCGCGTGTGCTGAAGGGTTAAATTGGCACAATCCTCAGTCAAGACTACAGAACAGATGCATGACCTGCAACATTTCTGTTATGTTTGTTTTGACGACTTTTTGAAATTACCCATTTTCAGAATAAGGAATAATTGCACATGCACCTGATTTTAATTGAAACCTAATTGAAAAGTAACGTATATTCCACTGAAAAGTAGTACTTAGCGGGATTTATTGACGTTGAATCATATCCCACGGTTAGTCCAGCTATTCGAAACATGTGGCAGCAGCAGGTAAACATCAGGTAGGGCCCCATACGCAAAAGAAGAAATATTAGAAAGCTCAAGCATATTTGCCATAGGTGAAACGCGCAAGTAGCAAAAAGCAAAACCGATCGAAATTAAATGCTTTTAGAAAGGTAACATCCCACGGAGGCCTTAAGTGTCCGAAAAAGCATGAATTGGACCACGATGGCGGTGGCACAGGTTTTAGCAGCCTTTGCGTCACTAATGAAGTAATCATCATGTGAAGTACAAACATCGACTCATCCAGAGCACTTAATGGCACATGTAATGGAAAAATAAATTGCCCGAAATCAAATGCCACGAATCCGCAACAGTCAGTGGCTGACGATGACGATGAATTATTCATGCGGTAGGTACAAGCGTTTCAACAAATTACGCGAACCGAGCCTCAAACCGGTAGCCACTTGAGCTCGAGGGTCCACTCGAGAACTGTAGCTAATTTAGACAATTTGGAATTTTGCTCTCCGTGATGGCCCACCTCCCTGGCAGCAGCACCCCGCGAAAGGTGGCAGGTAGCCCAATGCAGAAATTGCCTCGTATTATTGCTCTACTTCTGGAACTGTTTTGCTCCTCGTTGATGAGGGACTACTTACAACTCGTCTTGCGTTGGGGTCCGCTCCTTGCTCCAGCAGTTCTATGACGCAGGCCGTGTGCCCTCCTGCAGCAGCCAAAATCAGTGGCGTTGTGTAGTCCTGCAAGGAAAAAGAACGAGAAAACATGAAAAATTAAAATTTCGACCGTCTTCAAGAGCAATACAGCAACACTTTCTCCCTGTATACATTTCGTCGTCGTCGTCAGAATACGGTCGGTCTCTATTTGGCGACGTTTTTCGGGGCCCGCCGAGTGGAAATCTTCAGTTCGAGCTGAGTACTTTTAAATTAAATTACGTAACAAAATTCATCCCCCGGCTTGTCAAACAAGTTGAAGAGCAGCAGAAGCAGCAGGGGTGCTGCTCGGTACACGCGGCCTACCAACCAACGAACGGCGGCGTCGAAATTGAAAATATGACGTAAACGAGAGCAGTGCACCCATTAAACACTGTGAATAATTCAAGAAGTGCACACAAAACACGGACTATATTTGAGATGGATACCCGCCGTGAGGTGCGGCGTCGTAGTCTGACGGTGGTTGGTTACGATGAAAGTGGTTGGTGGCGCAAACGTGAGGGTTTGGGTGAAATTTTCACTTTGGATTGTGAATTCTCTGCAGTTCAAGGGAAGTAATTGAAGTCAAATGGTGAAGCACATAATGCCAATGCTTTATTGAATTTTCAGAAGTTTTTATGTTTCATGAAGAATTACCCTTTTAAGTAATTCATTCTTTTAATTTGTTCTTTTGTTGTATTCCATTTTCTTACATTCATTGCAATTGCTTTGTTACGATTTTGTTAAAATTATTTTTTCCTTCTCGAGAATGCATCTGGAAAACATATATGGAGATCTATATTCTGAACTTCCTGTTTTTTATGCTTTTCTGTCTTCCTGTCTTTCTTTCTTTCTGTCATCTTGCTACCCGTCTTCCAGTCTTCCTGTTGTTTTGTCAGCTTGTATTTATGATATGCTGTCATTCTTTCTCCCTTCCTCTCTGTTATTATTTTACAACTATTTTGTCTTCATTTTTTCTATTTTTTTTACCTGTATTATCAAGATTTTTAACCCTAGGCTATTTCATCTCAGCAAACACGCAATACTTCCCTTCCGAAGAAAGAGCTCACATTCTCAAACTGGTCCACGGGTTTCCTCAGAAATTACTTACAAAATTTCTCCTGGGATTCCTTTAAGGATTGCTATATGAGTTTATGCATTTTTTCGAAAATTTCACAAGGAATCCAATAATATAGTCAGATATTTTTTTCCAGAAGCTTATCTTCAAAATATCTCAAAAAATACTTCTAGAAAGTTCTCAAGAAGTTCTTCTAGGGATTTGTCTAGAGGTTTATCCAGGAATTCCCCTAAACATTTTTTATAAAAAAAAAAACAATTCCATGACATATTTTTTCACAAAGATTCTTTCATAAATTTATCTAGGGCTTAACCTTAGAAATACAGATTTTTTTTGCACTAACTTTTTCAGTAAATATTTTTTTTTTTTTTAATTTCTTCATAGGTTGCTTCAGGTATAACTCCATTTATTTAGGGATTTTTTGGACGTTTATATTGAGATTACTCCAAAAATTCGCAAGAGATTATCGAAATTTCATTCAGGTGTTTCACTATTCCTCCAGGCATTGCTTAAGATTCATTCGCACCTTCCTTCAAGATTTTTTTCAGAACATCTATTTTCCTAACATTCTTCCAACAATTCCTGCAGAAATCATTCCAGAATTTTTGAAGGAATTTTTCAAGATTTTTTTCTATTGGTATTGAAAGGGTTCTCCAGTTCTTCACAGTGGATAACTGACACGGGGGAAGATATCAAGTGGAAGTCGAAATACGTACATGAGCATTTTTCCACGGTTGAGAAAATTTGTAAAGAAAAGCCGGAAAAGCAATGCCCGAGCTCGTAAACAAATATCAAAAAAAATATTTTTGAGAAGATTATTCCATAAGCTTTAATCGCTGAAATTTTTGGAATGCACTTTTTTCCGTTTTTGAGTTATGGCCGATTTTGTTGAAAAATGTCCAAATGTGTCATATAAGCCTTTTTTTATGAAAAATCATAACTCAAGAACAAAGTATCGTAGAAACAATGTTTTTTTTAAGATAATGAAAGCAAATTTTCTCAGGAATTAAAAAAAAAAGTATGAAAAGGGAAAAAACTACAAAATTTTCCACCGTTGAGAAAATTTATAAAGAAAAGCAAGAAAAACAATTCCCGAACTAGCGGGAAATTCTCAAAAACATATTTTTGAGAAGGTAATTTTATAAGCTTTGATGGCTGAAATTTTTGGAATGCACTTGTTTTTCGTTCTTGAACTATGGCCAATTATGTGAAAAATGACCATATAATATATGCGTACATGGTTATTTTTCGCAAAATTGTCCATAACATAAGAAAGAAAAAAAGTCCATTACAAAAAAAGCTTATGTAATTATCTTCCCAAAAAAATTTTTTTGAAAATTTTCCACGAGTTCGGGAATAGTTTTTCTGGCTTTTCTTTTTTAATTTTCTCAACGGTGGAAAATTTTGTGGAAAACTTTTTCCATTTCATTCATTTTTTTTATTCCTGAGAAAATTTGCTTTCATATTCATTAAAAAAAACTTTATTTTTACAATGCTTCGTTCGTGAGTTATAATTTTTTGAAGAAAAGGCTTATATGATACATTTGGACATTTTTCAACAATATTCGCCATAACTCAAAAACGAAAAAAAGTGCATTCCAAAAATTTCAGCGATTAAAGCTCAAATATATATATTTTTTTATTTTTTTTCACGAGTTTGGGCATTGTTTTTCCGGCTTTTCTTTACTAATTTTCTCAACTGTGGAATATTTTGTGGAAAACTTTTTCCATTTAATTTTTTTTTGATTCCTGAGAAAATTTGCTTTCATTTTCATTAAAACACTTTGTTTTACGATGCTTCGTTCGTGAGTTATAATTTTTTAAAGTAAGTAGTGTCAGGGGAAACAAAGAATTTCCACCTGAGTTTTCCGGGAAAATAGGCAACCGTGAATTTTTCTCATTTTTTTTTGTTCATATATTCATGACCCTTCGCCCCAATTTGTACCATAATAAAAAAATGCCCAGATCTTTCAAAGGATAAGCGTAAGAGCGCGAAATCTATAGTTTCAAAGCTGCTTATACTCATTCGAAGAGGGTATTCTGCTTGGAAGGTTCACTTTAAATTGCTTCGTTGCGATACAATGAATCCCACAGTAAAAATACATTTCTGAAGAAATCCTCTAATAATTTCTCCATTAGGAATTATTCTTGAAAAAAAAATCTTAAGAATCCTTGTATCGACTTTTCGAACCCTCTAAGCAGAATACCCTCTTTGAATGAGTGTAATCAGTTTCGTACCTTTTAATTCCGCCCTATGTTGCTTATCCTTTGACAGATACGCGTATTTCGACTACCACTTGTAATCTTCCTCAGTGTCAGTTATCCACTGAAGAAGTCATCGCATTTACCCCGCTTATATACTAAAATCCTACCACTACTATAGTTACCTAAAAACTACCTATACCTATAAATGTACCTATTTTTTACCTCTATAAAAGTACCTAGTATGTAGCTTATTTTGGTGCCTACGTATTCCTATCACGTGCACTGCGCTTAGGTATGAATTTAAATAAACATTCTTAAGAATCCGTTGAAAAAAAAGTCTTAAGAATTCATTAAATTAAATAAGAAATTAATTTTAAAAAAATATTTTCTACTATTAATTAACAAGTTATCTAAGAGGAACTCCCGGATAATCTTCTGGGAAAATACATGGAGGAACATCCGGAAGGAATCTTGAAAACAAAACTGTAGTAGTTCAACAAGAATCTCAGGAAGAATTCCTGCAGGATTTTCTGGATAAGTTTCTTAACAAATGCATGAACACTTTCATGCGGGAGCTTTCAATGAAATTCCTAGAAAAATTCCTAAACCTATTTTTGGTTGAATTTCTTAAGAAACATCTGAACGAGTTTCTGAATAAATCTCTGGGGAATTTTCGAAGAATTCAATGAAAGAATTTCATTTCATCTTTGAATCCTTTAGAAAACTTCGAAGAAACCTCTGAAGAAATTTCCGATGATTATGTTTTTTTTAAGTAATTTCTTGTGGAGTTTAAGAAGGAATAGAAGACATAAATCTACGTTAGAATACATGGAGAAATTTCTTGGAAAATTCTTGAAGGGAAGTAATCTAAAAAAAAATCTGAAAGAATTTCTGGTATGAAAACAACGGATAAGATCTTCATAAATGGTAAATCTTAGGACCAAATTTCTGAAATAATTCCTAAATGAATCCATGAAATAATGGTGGAAGAAATCCATAAATGATTTCCATGAGTTTGAAATTCTTGGACAAATTTATGGAGGAACCTTTAAAGGAATTTTAAAGAAATCTCCAGGGATATTTCAAGATGAATCCCAGGAAGAATTTCTAAATGAATCTTTGAAAGAATTTCTGAAGAATTTTATGGAAGATTTTCTAAAGAAATTTTTGGGGAGATTTCTGGAGGTTTTCTCAAAGAAATGTCGAAATGCCAATAAAGGGTAATGTGTATCATTGCACCCTTGCCTGCGTCGCATCGGTGTAGTTGGTCGTCAAAGTGTGCGACCGTGTTGAGCTCTCGATGCAAACTCATTAGACACCAGCAAAACAAACTTCTTGCTTGCTAGGTATGCAGAGTGCGAGAGTTAGTCTCAGTTTCATAAAAAAACAATTCGCTCTCACTTGTAGTTAGTGGTCACAAACGCGAGTGTGTTGTGCTTTGGCATCTAAGCCGAAAGAGAGATGTGTTTGTGAGAAAGGAGTGCTCACGGTGTAGCTTTGGAGTCCGTTTGGCTTTCTTTTCCTTAGAATCATTACCTGTTCTGTGGCTTAGTTGGTTAAAGCGCCGGTCTAACGAATACAGAGTCATGGATTTGAATCCCACCAGAACGATTTTTTTTTTCACAAATTTTATCTCTCAATTTGTCATTTAGCAATATTTCGTGCCTTCTAATTATAAGTTTTTCCAGAACGTTGAAAGCCTTTCTGAGGGAATCCGAGGAAGATTTTCTGAAAGAATTAACGTACGGATTCCTGAAAAGGAGGATTTTTTAAGAAACCCATGAAAACTTTTCTAGAAGATTTTTTTGAGAAGTTTCTGGAGGCTCTTCTAACGAAAATTCCGATCAAAATTAAAAAAAACATCCTGAAGCTTTCCATGAAGGTGTTCTTAAAAATATCCGTGGTAGACTTTCCGGAAGTAATTCCTGGAGGATTTCTGTAGGAATCCATGGAGCCATATCCATCTGATGAAATCCAAGGAAGCTTTCAAAAAAACCTTGGAAACACTTCTAAAGAAAACTAAGATTTTTTTAAAGGAATCAATGGAAGAACTCTTGAAGGATTTTTGAGCGAAATGTTTGAAGGCATTCTTGGCAAAATTTCTATTTCTGGAAGATGAATCGCTTGAGATGCTTTTGAAGAAATACCGGAAGACGCAATAATATTTTCTGAAGCTGTCCATACATAGTTTGTAAATGAGTCCTTCGATAACTTTCTGAAGGAATCCTTCAAAGAATTTTTGGATAGATCACTGAAGGATTTCTGATGGAATTCATGAATAAATTTCTGAAGCAATCTATTTATAAAATAGTGTATTGAAACATTAAAATCTTAATGAATTGCCGAAGAAAGTTTTTGAATACATCTTTCATGGATTTTTTAAAGAGTCCATAGAGGAACTTCAGGGGGAATTTTTACTATATCTATTTTTGATATTTATGTTTTTTTTTTGCATCGGTCTCCCTATCTCCTTGTCTTTCTATGGTTTTTCAGTTTTAATTCAATCTTCTCATTCTTCTTTTCTTTTTTGTTTTTCTGCATTCTTGCCACTGTGAATTCTGTTTTGCTGTCGTTACGATTTCCTGTTTTCTAGTCTTTCTGTTTTTTCTTCTGTCTACTCGTCTTTTTGGTTTACGTTGTTCTGTTTCTTATATTGATTATCTTATTTCTTGGCTCTTTATATTTCTATCTTCTTTTCATCCTATCTCCCAACTTTCTATTTTTCTGTTTTTCTCTCCACAAGTATACCTACTTCACTGTCTTACTATTTCCATGTCTTTCTCTTTTCCTGCCATCTTGTCTTTCAAATGAGTGACTTCCTGTGTTTTATTGATTTCATTTTATCATTTCTTATCTTCTTACTTTCAAGTTGTTGTATCTTCCTGTCTCACAGTCCTTCTGCGTTACGTCTTCTTATATATCTATTTTTTGTCTTAATAACTTACAATCCTAAAATTTCTTTCATTTCTGTTTTTCTGTCTTTCTATCGTTTTGACCAAGCACGAATAGTCGTAGTTAACAATTCTTGGCACTCTTGTATCGTCTGGGGTAACTTTCGAAAAGACTTCTCCGGCTGATTTTCAGTTCATCATGCATCGCAATGACAGCGTTAAATTGTGGCTAGAAGTACCATAATTGAGATACACATCTTCCCCGTTTCGGTGGGGGTTTGGGTTTAACACATTTTTCCAGCCCCGGTCGTGACCCGACTAGTGTGTATCATTGTTGATTTATACGGTTTCGGGCATTCGACGATATTCCACAATTAGACAATACCTTCCACTCAGCACAATTCGATCACCTCATGCATATCGAGATTCGCTCGCGAGGGAACCTCTTATGCCGCAATTCGATCCGGTTCAGCAGCGACGACGGCCCGGCCAGCGAGTGGTCGTCATAGTGGGAAGAATAGACCTAGAAGGAGTGAAATCTCCAAATCATTAACGAGCTACAACACAGAGACGTAGGTATATCGTGATGTTACAGTTTGAACTATCGGAACGTGACGGGACCTTAATCACAAAAGAATGCTATGAATCATCATCGGAGCTGCGAGAGTCGTCCACCCGAGGCCCGCTGATGTCAGTCGCCCCAAAACGAGAAAAGGTATCACTTCCTAAATGCATGTATAATAAATATCAGATTGAAGTGGTCACTCTGCTGTGGCTGGGGAGAGAACAGACCAGACCGATAGAAGACCCAATGTGATGATGCTGGGGGAACAGTGAACCCATCCGAAAAAAGAAACGATATTTCAAAGGAAAGCAATCAATAACTTTTGTATTGTGTACACTTCCACACAATGGCCGTTTGCTATCTTCCATTTCTCGCATCTATCCATCCCAAACATGGATCGCGCGAAGCAATATCTTGATCGGTTTTCGGGCAGCCCAAAAATGACCCACTGCGCTAGCCATTACCGGTTTTGTACAAGGGACGAAACTTGGAAGATTACTCATCGGCCCCACCTCTTTGCAAACATAGCTTTTCTCCAGAATAGTTAGAATGAACTTCAACATTTTAAATAAAACAAATATATCAATTTAAACGAATTGAATAAATGAATTAAACGAATAAAAGGAAAAGTGGGTAAAATGTAAAAAAAAATAACAAACTAAGCAATGAAACGTGTAAACGATTGAAACAAATGAAACAAATAATATAAATAGCCGAACGAATAAATCAAAAGAGATGAAATATATAAATGCATTTAACGAATGGAACGAAGAGAGAAACGAATTAAACGAAAGAATAATAAAATGAATAACAAAAGGAAATCAATGAACCGAATAAAAGAAAAAAATCGCAGAATCAATTTGAACGAAAAATACGAATAAATGAAACGATTTTCGTCTCATCCCATGCCAAACAAACACCCACCAGAACTAGGCCTAAATTTCTGCCTTTAAATGAGATATGCTTCGGCTTCCTTTCACGTGACGATGCCCCCAGGCCCATAATCCAACGACTGAAATTTAATAATTCAAAAACGTAAATTTATTCACTCTTCACCACTCGCTGGCTGCAGGTTTTTAATTTGTGCCATCGCCATCACCTTCGCCCACGCTCGTTCAAAGCCGCCGAATAGAGCCGCCCGAAGCCTGTAGTCCAAGAGGGGGGCGAGCGTCCCTGTTTATGCCGTTAAATCCGGCCGGAACTAACCCACTTTGGTGTGGCCTCGAAATGGTGTTCTTCCGTTTATCAACCCCCATTCGAGCCAAGCCAACAACCCCAATCCGGGAGCCTCGTCCTTGACGCAATCTGCTACGCTACGAGCTGGTTTCGGCCGTCGTCGTTGGTGTCGTGCTGGAAGACGATGCGAACCGATTTTTCGCTGCTAATGAAAAGTGCTTTAAAAAGATTTAGAGACACAATTAAATTAAGGATCACGAAGGCGGAACCCATCTACCAGCTCGTTTCGAGGGCTTTTGTAGGATTCTAGAGGCTTTGGCTGGTGGGGATCGCCGATGATTGGATGCCGCGAAACCGTGAAGGGATTATTTCACGGCGTTGAAGAATCCATTGAAAGCACCGCGGCGGTGGTACGGTGCTGGAGCGAGTTTTGGAGCAGTGACAAGGAGTAGTGGTCGAGCTCGAGTTATCGTTCAATTACCATTTCCAGGTTGAGCAGGTCTTCTTCGCGGCATGTTGAACTTGTGGGATGTTAAGGACATCGGGCTCTAAATTTCGTGTCCGTCCATTCAAGAGGAATAAATACGCTTTGATGTTTTAATGAAAGAATTCAAAGGAACATTTGGCTATTGTTCCATATTTACCTATCATTAGATTTTGTTTTGTTTGCCTGAATTAGATTGAATAAAATTTTAGCATTAGAACAGTTTGGTAAAAATTAAATGAACAAACCGGAAAAAATAGTAATACCAATCGAAAATAAAATAACAAAATTAATAAGGCAATAGTAAAATACTTGAAATGAAAAATGGTCAAACCTAATGAATTTCAAATTTTCTTATAATGAAGACAGTAAATCAGAAAAACAGTTAAAACAGAAGGACATGCTAACAGAAAACGAGGAATACAAGAAAACATGAAGAAAGGTAAGCAGACGGGAATACAACAAGAAAGAGAGAAAATAATACAGGAAGACGTGAAGATAGCAGGAAACACGTGAAAAGCAGACAAGGAGATTAGGAGATTGAAAAAAAATAGAAGAAATCTAGGACGAGAAGCAGAAATTCAGAAACACAGAAAGACGTATAATAAGAAAAGAATATAGAAAGATATTGAAGTAGCTGTCAAACCGTGTCAGCATGGCCATGATGAAGGTGAACGATTTGATTCCCGGTCGGCCCAGGAACGAAAAGAACGAAAGGAAATTTCCTTGAATTCCTTGAATCTAGATTATCTTCGTGCTTGCCACACGATATGCACAAGCAAAATGGTCATTGGCAGAGAAAGCTCTCAGTTAATAACCATGGACGTGCTCGTAGAACACTATGCTGAGATGCAGACTTTATCCCAGGGCAGACGTTACGCTAAGAAGAAATGATTTTAATTACAATTATCACATGGGAAGGTGCACTTCAATGCGAAAACCAAACAACATTTTATTTAATTATGTTATATTACCTGTGCGTACGATGGGCCAGAAAATTCAATTCACCAGCATATTACAATGCATCGTAACTTTACGGCTTCCGTTGTCGTTGTCGTCGTCGTCGTTGCCAAATGATTCGAAACTCTCACTCTAATTGGGTTACTGTGGCGTGGCACCCAATGGAAACTGTAATAAACAACATCCTCTGTTCGAATTCAGTGTACATATATCGTCCGAAACTGCATACACCGAACAGAAGTCGAAAATATTTGGCACATTCTAGCATGGCCGCATCCGTCCAGAGTCCGAGCCAGAGAGAAAAAAAAGTTGGTCACCAACTGCCATAAAATGGTGCCGTACTGTTCCTACCATATCGCACCGCATCAACAACGGACCGGTAAGAATAAACCACACAGCAAGGGCATAGTTTCGGGCGCACACATCAAAAGGAAACTTTTTGGGGGCCTATTGCTCCCCGTGTCCAACCCCGCGCAAATAAAAATCACATGTGTGTGAGCTATGGGACGCTGATGATGGGAGCCGGCCGATGGTGCCAAACAATAAACTTGACGGACTGGCTGGCTGACGGCACCGGCCGACCGACATGGCATGGACGGTGGCAGGCTCTCTTTCCTTCGAAACTGCGTCGCTTAGGGAAAGGGATGGGGTCATTATGCGAATTGATAGAATAGCACAAAAATATTTGATAAATTCAACTAAGAAGAGAAAGCTACTTACACTGAAACCTCCATTTAGGTAAAATCTATTCAGGTCCCAAGATTACAGATAAAGTAGAATTAAAAAAAATTAAGGGTTAAGGGACCTTTACGGAGTTTAAGGGTTAAAGGTTTAAGAGTATCCGAGAACTCCCTGGAGTTTAGGCCATCTGATCTACAAGCGTAATCAGTGATCTTTTGGAGTATTACCCGAGCAGAAGAAAATAACAAGTGAATAACACATCAAGGTATTTATCTTAAATACTACCATACCTTGATATGCCCTTCAGTAGGTGGTAATAAGAGGCAAAATAATAAAAACGAATACCAAAATTTTGTACAAATAACACCTAGAAAATAACAAGTCTTGTTATTTTAATAATGAATGCATACCTAAAATTTCAAGTGCTGTATTTGTTATTCCAAAGTTATTGAATATCAGTCGACAGCTAACTTTTGTTGGGATCGGTTGTGCTTTTCTACGCTCTTCAACGGTCACTAGATTTCCTTTGTTAACGGGCGCGCGGTTGAGAAATCAACGTCGAAATGGAAAAAGAAATTGTGATAAAAAACACACTAGTCTTTCAATTTCCTGGAAATGCTGCCCAGCCAACTATCGTGGACATGGCACGTTTTGTGAAGACCCTCGAAGGTGATCGGTCAAAGATGGATACTGCCTATAAAATATCCGATGAAAAAGCAGTCTTCATTCGCTTCAATTGCGAAGACGCAATGCGGTTTGTTCTGGAGAACAATAGCTGCGAGCTGCCGTTCTACTACACGAATGGTGAAAGAGTGATGGTGCAAATGTCGGTGGCGGCAGGAAATACTCGCTACATTCGGGTTTTCGATCTTCCACCGGAGGTAACTGATGCCGAGTTGTCTGCTGTGTTGGGAGTGTATGGCACGGTGAAACGTGTTGTGCGTGAGCGCTTTCCAGCGGACAGTGGTCTAAACATGTTTTCCGGCGTCCGGGGCTTGTACGTGGACATTAAGAAAGAGATCCCAGAAGCGCTCATCTTCTGCGGTCGAAAAGGCCGGATATATTTCGATGGAATGAAACCGAAATGTTACTTGTGCAAATCTGAAACCCACCTTAAAAAGGCCTGCCCGAATAAACGGGCACAACAAAGTGAAGTAGTACACAAGCGGCGGGGGGAACAACAACCAGCACCAGCAACAAAAATCAAATCAATCAATGACGGAGATGCAGGAATGGACGGGGAAGTAACCACCGGCGCAGCGAATGTTGGTACCCGCAAACGGCAAAACAAAGGGGAAAAAATTGCAAAGAGGACGGATAAACGACAATTGTCTACCCATTCCTCTGATTCCAATAACCAGCCACAGGAGAAAAAGAAAACGGAGACGGTATATGAAGGCGACGACGACGGCGATAGTATAATCACCGTTGATGATGACATGCAGAGCAACCGCAGCTACATTGGGGAACCGGAGGCAGAACAGGAAAGCGAAAGCGAGAGCGATCTGGAGGTGCTTGATTTCCAGGTTGCAACTACAGAGGCGATCAAAGCGTGGAACGATAAACGAGAACGGATGTCCCGAAGACAGGCAAAAAAAATTGAGCGGTTATTAAGTAAGCACAAATAGACTCCACAATATGTTATTTGTTTTGACTCAAATTCCGGAGACGAACCAGCCTCGGGCTGAAAGTCTCGATAATAAAGATAAAAAAAAAAAAAAAAAAAAAAGTTATTGAATAACAAACTAATACCATGCCATGTTATTAAATGTTTAATTTTTCGATGACTTCATGCCTAGGGGCGGGACAGCTCTAATACTTATTAGCGGTATTAAGAGGTATTAGCCAGTATTAAGGAATATTAATCCCAGAGGAAATCCATTTTGAACGAAGTAATCCATGCTTATTGAACTGTATTTGAAGTGTCAAAATGCTTTCAATGAAAGTTTCGCTTTCAGGTGGTACTATATCGGCAAAATAAAGCTCATTTTTGTACTTCTCACTCCTAGAGCAATGATTTCAGACGTATCGCTGGCGAACCCGATCAAGGAATTGTGGTACCTCGAATTAACACCTACGTCCCGAAAATTTCTATCTACGATCATGGAAAGCTCACAGATCATAACTGATAGAGAAGCGAGAGTGCACCTGCAGATTGAGATGGCAAATAATCAATTAGCTAAGCCCAAGAATCTCAAACTAGCAGTGGCACTCAAACCGAAGAGAAATTGGAGTAGGTACATAATGCCATCATTAGAAATATCCGCAGTTCTGTTAATGCCAATTCCATCCCATTCTTTGAAATAAAAGTAGAAGTTTTAAAACGTAGTCAAGTATTCAATACAGTTTTGCTTTTTCGTATTTATTGGATTTGGAAACAACATTTTTCTACGATGCCGACTTGTATTGAAAGTACATCTAATTACATATGATGAAGTCACCTTCTTGATTTTTACTCCAGCGACACAAGTTTCCAAAATCCATTTCCCTGCGTTCAGATTGCTCACGTCATTTTCAGAGCTAAAATCATAATCAAAAGAAATTATTAAAATTGGTGGAATAGATTGATGAAAAACTACAGACCAAGTGTATTTTCACCTCTGATTTTCGTGACAGTTTGTTGTTTTATGAAAAGTCATGACATACTACACAGAAAACGTTTTGGTAAAGCATGAAGATTAGGAAACTAATATTTATTAGGTGGTATTAGCATCGGTATTAGGATGTGTCTCGCCCCTAGCTTCATGCTGTTATACCAAATCTTGTTCTTTGGTTATTTTCACTTCTAAACCAACAAATACTACATCAATACCAAACCCTGCTCAAATACCTACAACTGTTATTGTGATGTTCTCGTAACATCGGCCATTTCGTGGAGTAACACAGCAATAACAATTTTAGGTATTAGAGCACATATTGCTCTTCGCTTGGTATTTGTAAGGTATGCTCTTCTGCTCGGGTATGAATGAAATTTATGCTTGCATAGCCTCATGCAACTATGTGCTGTCAAGTGATGAGTTCGTTGTCAGTTTCAAGAATTCCAAGAACTTCCTTGAGTAAAAGTCATCGGATCTGTGGTGACGAGTGTCGTAACCGTTTATTGTTTACATGCACCTGCACTGTGACGTGACCGGCGCGGCATTGGCTATGCTGAGCAGCACCCGAATAGTTGGTATATTACACACTCTCATGCTTAACAGACGTGGTTCCCACAGGATCTACTAACGTATTTGGTTGTCTCTAAGAGATTAACGACTAAAGTTCATACTCACACAACCTCAGGTAACTATGATCTATCAAGTTTTGAGTTCGAAGAGTCTTTAAGGGTCTCCAAGAATTCTCTTAAGAATGAAGTTTATACTCACACAGTCCCAGGCATCTATGTTCTATCAAGTGATGGGTTCTATAACGGTATATCATATCCGAGAATTCCCCAGAGTTGCGGCCATCTGATCTACAAGCGTAATCAGTGATCTATTGGAGTATTATGAATGAAATTTACGCTAGCCTCATTTTGTTGTCTCTAAGAGGAATATTCAATAGAGGAAAAGTCAAATGGGCTTCTATATTATCTTGAAACTGCTCTGAAGACCAGTGAGATGCCTTGAAATGCTTCGATTCGCCTCTAGAACCCCACGAAATCTTCATGAAATTTACCAGAGAGCTTCTGAACCCCCCTGAAACCACTCTGAAACCTCCTGAAACGCCCTGAAACGAATTCAAACGGCTTGAAACGCTTTGAAACGCCTCTAAAACCCCCATGAAATCCCAAAAGCCTCTGAGGCCTCCTTAACTCTCATGAAAAACTTTGAAACCCCCCAGAAGCCCTCATTAAACCTCCGTGAATTTCACCTACGAGCTTCTTAAGTAAGGCTCAAATAACCACCGTTCAGCCATCAGCAATCAACAATTATTCAAAAGCAGTTTTCTTGATAGAAATCCAAAAACCATCAATGAAAAGTATTTCACTGCTATCAGGCCTGCTAAATATCAGTCTCAGTGCCTGTTTTTCAGCCGAAAATGAATGACTGCGGCGGTCGTTTTAAGTTCCTCGATGTGAGAATTGATGAGCTCCATTCGTGATCCCAATCATCCATACACTACTCATGCTGACACACCTTTAAATGAAACAACACAGCGCGCGAGTAACCTTCACGCAGCGAGCAAAAAGACAAAGGATTTTTCACTCATATTTGTGTACGACTGGATCAACACATAAAATGTGCTGATCCGGTGTTACATAAATTTGCGTGAAAATTCTTTTGCCTTTGCGGTCGCTGTGTGAAAGTTACTCGTTGCACTGTGTACATCGTGTTTTGCGTGCGTCGCGAGGGAGCGAACGAACTCCAAACAGAGAGGCAATAAAAATTGAGCGAAGAAAAGGGGAACGAAAGCCGATGATTATTTCGGTTATCGGAGTGCGATTTTTGCCTCGAGAGTCTATCTTTGTATGGGAGTGGAACTCGCGAGAGCTTTTTGAGTGTGAGTGGACACTGTTGGATGCTACATCCGGCAGCAGAACTCCAACGCAGGGACTTTCACGTAAAGAAAAGAGTGATACTTAAACAACTAGTGAATATATTTATTTGAACTTAAACGAGTACAAAAAACGAACAACATCTATCCTGTTCACAACTCGGTTCACAACACAACTGATCTCGCGTCAAAACAAAAACATGATTGAGGGGTGGTGCAGTCGAGAGTGCAGTACATACATTACGATCCAAAACTCTGAGGGGTGAGACACTATCCTACCTTCAACACTCCTCCTTAGTGCTCTTACCTCTCATACAATAGCTCCTCCTGAATCAAACAACTTTCTGGCTGCGTAAATAACAAAATTTAAAACTTATACCCTGCATTTATGGTTGCTTTACGATAAACAGCGAACCTCTTCTCTCACCAATCAAAACAACGTCATTTCCCCTCAAAATTCTACATATTCCTGAGCTGAAACAAACTGTCAAACCTTCGTCAAGCATACGACTCACCGATAAAATATTCGCTTTCATCTCTGGCACGTACAATACCTCCTTAAGTCTCACGTCCGTTTGTCGTCCATCTTCACCAACTCCAATGAACCTTCCGTTACCGCTAACGTTCACATCGACATTCCGACCATCAGCCAATGTAACCTTATCTCTGCACCGTATAGCTTGTTCCAAAAACTCCTTGTTCCCGGTCATGTGCCTCGTGCACCCGTTATCGATGATCCATCCTCCGCAATCATCATTCTGCTTCGTTTTTGTGGTGAAACACACTTGTCTTGTATCGCTGCCGCTAGAGCCAGAACCATTTCCGGGGAAATCATCTTCTTCACGTCGCCGTCTTTCCGCTTGGCCCCGTCTCACAGCTGCCAACTTGACACAGTCACGAACCAGATGTCCTTCTTCTTGGCAGTAAAAACACACACGTTTCGGCCCATCCGGATTGCTTCCTGGGTTGCTTCCAACATTCATACGCCTCATCGCCACTCGCAAAGCTTTCCCAGTCAACCTTTCATCGTATAAGACGTTGTATAAGATGTTAAAGTGGAGGCGATATGCGTACATTTTACATGCGCCTAAATGGAGGCATACACGCATATGGCCTCCACTTTATCATCTTATGCAACATCTTATACGACGACTGGTTGTCTGGGTTGTCTTCGGTCTCCTCTTCAGTTTCACATCTTCGGCGCCACTCGTCCAAAAGTTTTCCTTTCACGTATTCCATTTTCATATCTCCTTCAGGATGACCTTCCAGCGCCGTAATTAACGGATCATACGATCTAGGCAAACTGGAGAGCATAATGGCCACGATCCAATGTTCTTCTAGTTTTTCTCCCATGCCGAGAAGCTTATGCACAAGTCCAGATATTTCCACCAAATGACTGGACATGTTACCCCCTTCTGACAATCTAACCGAGCACAACTTACGCAACACATGTATTTTGTTGGTAAGGGATCCGCGATCATGATATTGCTTCAGCATCGTCCACATTTCATTTGCCGTTGTTGCATTCAGCACATGGCACAGTTGTCCGTCGTCAAGAGCAAGTCCGATTGCCGCTCGCGCAGCTCCATCTTTCGCCGTCCACGCTTGTGTTTCGTTGTCGGGCTTCGGCTCACTTACCACCGACCACAAACCTTCTTTGATGAGCAGCAGCTCTATCCGGAACTTCCAGCTGACCCAATTGTTATCACTCAATCGCTCCATCAGCACTTTTGCTTCTGCCATTGCGAAGACTAGTTCCGAATCGTTCCGAATCACTCAATGTCACTCAACTTGATTTACGTCCGCTTTTCACCCGGAAACAACAAGCCACACTTCTTCCCTTCTTTTCTTTATCCTGGGCACATAACCTGTTGGATGCTACATCCGGCAGCAGAACTCCAACGCAGGGACTTTCACGTAAAGAAAAGAGTGATACTTAAACAACTAGTGAATATATTTATTTGAACTTAAACGAGTACAAAAAACGAACAACATCTATCCTGTTCACAACTCGGTTCACAACACAACTGATCTCGCGTCAAAACAAAAACATGATTGAGGGGTGGTGCAGTCGAGAGTGCAGTACATACATTACGATCCAAAACTCTGAGGGGTGAGACACTATCCTACCTTCAACAGACACAACAATCAATTATGAGTGTTGGACGAATTCCTCGCTGCGCGACAAGCTCGCGCTCGCTGCTGTTGAGGATTTGCGTTGAGATTTCTGAGTTTTATTTTTTCTCCTCAGAAAATCGCCGAAACCGCTTCCTCATTTTCTCGCGAGGAAGTTTCTTTCATGCCTGGTGACAGTATACATCCTTACCTCACTGCCACAACAACCCGAATGGGATCGGACAAAACACCGAAGTGCAGTACTCTGCACGAAAGTGCCCTGTACTGTGCTTCAATAAGGCCGATGATTTCTCTGGGACACTCTTGCGCCTGAAGGCTCCTCACATGTTTTCGTGATTGAGAAGGTCAAAAGCTTTTCCGTAAGGGGTCGTCCATAAATGACGTAGCTTTTGTGGGGGAGGGGGATGTTTGTGATTTTGTGACGAAGTGTGACGATAGGGGGGGGGTAGGGTTTAATGATATGCTACGTAGCTTTATACTAAGCCTATTGTTGGGTGGAGTTCGGGGCAGCATATTGAAAACCGTTTTTGAAGTAATGTTGATCGGCACACTCAAAACTAAAAATATATTCCATTAAGTACATTACGCATGTCTGTGTTAATTTTACTTACAGATTTAGTTTTCAACCTGGCAACTCATCCCACGAACATCCTATTTCCCTACAACGTTAACCCTAAACAATGCATCGTTCGGTTAGAATTCAGTGACCATTACAAAGCTACAACAACAAGGAGTAGATCAAGTATGCTAATTAATTCGTATAGCATTTACTTCACGTTCAACAACTCCTTGCCTATGGAGAGTATTGCATATAGTAACCTTAATATTATGTAACGCATTTACTTACTACTTCCAGCTCAAATACAAATTAATTTTCAGGTTTAATATACTAAATTCTCATTAGTTTTTGATTCCGAATATCAGTAACTTTTCTATTGCAACAAGAGTTTTAGCATTGATAGCAATCACAATAGCTCATTCATATCAATCCAAAAACCAATATGTCAGCGCCCAGTGTTGACACTGTCGTTGGCGTGTTTTCCCTCGTCACATCTTTCATTCGAACAATATGGATCGCGTCCACGCAGACAACCCTTTCTATCTCAGCGCAACAACTCCCCAGCCCGTAAGCCCTGTCGTTGATGGTAATCGCTACAGTGCTTACCGCTTCCATTTCCTATCCTCCGATCTCCAAAACTGCCAGTTTTGCAACTGCTCGCTTCTTCAAACCGGTACTGGTCCGCACCACGGCTGATCGTATTCGTCCATCTTCTCCTGTGAAAACTTCTTCGACCACTCCACGTTCCCAAAATCGTCGTTTTTCTGAATCTGCTACATACACCAAATCTCCAACTGAAACTGGTTTTCTTTCTTCGAACCACTTCGACCTCCGGTTCATCAGGGGAAGATACTCTCGCTGCCAACGACACCACAAGTCTTCTGCTAAATGCTTTGCTTGACAGTAGCTGTTCCGCAGTCTATCCGCTAATTGTACCGGATCCCTTGAAGGCATGCACTCCACCAAAGGACAACTCTTCAAAAAATGATTCGGTGTAAGTGCCTCCTTATCTTCTTGCACGTTGGTAGAAACATAGGTCAATGGACGGGAGTTGATTAGATTTTCCGCTTCTACCAGCGTAGTCTTCAGAATTTCATCTGTTAACCTTCCTCCATTCGCAAATACGGACATTGCCTCCTTTACTGATCGAACCATGCGTTCCCAAACGCCTCCCATATGCGGTGCCATTGGAGGATTAAACGTCCACTTTGTTCTCGCTCCTGTAAAGGTATCGGCGCATTCGGAGTTGATGGCTCGGATCTGCGCTTCCAACTCCCTGCTGGCTCCGACAAAGTTGGTCCCATTGTCGGAAAAAATTTCAATTGGACTTCCTCGACGGTTCACAAATCTGCGGATAGCCATTTCACATGACTGCGTTGTCAAACTGTATACTTCCTCTAAGTGTACGGCACGTACTGTCATACAGGTAAATAACGCCACCTATCGCTTCTCCCGCCTTCTTCCGACAACCACTTCAACCGGACCAAAGTAATCCAAACCAACGTATGAAAACGGGTGTTCACTTACAGCCATCCGAGAGCTGGGAAGCGGTGCCATTCTTGGAGCAAGTGGTTTCGCCTTCTTGACCTTGCACCACAGGCAGTCTCGGGTTACTTTCTCAACCAAGGACCTAAGCCCTGGAATGTAGAATCGTTGGAGCACTTCGTTTACTACCATTTCACGGCTGCCATGGCCAAACTCTCGATGATAGTGCTCCACCAACTTCGTGACGATCAAGTGTTCTTTTGGCAGAATGATTGGAAATCACACATCGAATGCTGCGTACTTGGCCGCTGCTGTTCTACCTTCCATCCGTACAATTCCATATTCGTCCAAAAATGGTGACAGCCTGTACAAAGGACTGCTTTTCTCAATCGGTCTTGGATGATCCATTGGTGATTTCTGGTTTTTTATCAACGTCTTCACCTCGTCCGCATACTCTTCGCCTTGCGCTACACGCCATATTAGGTTTTCTGCTAACAGATACTCCTCTTGACGCAACGGGACTAAATCTGCAGGTATCTTTGCAACTCTCTTATTCAATGTGGGCAAAGCTTCAATCACTTGTCCGTTGATTCTACGCCGACAGTTCGATACGAAACGATACATCGTCGCCACCGTTCGTACAAGCACCTTCCACTTCGAAATGTGTTTCACTCTGGGTAATACTGCGTCTGGCAATACAATGTTATGTAACAGAATGCTAGCTCGTAGTTCGTTTTCCACTTCTACAATTTTGAACTTTTGCGTCGGCCAGTCTTCTTCTGGCTTGTACAGAAAATCCGGACCACAAAACCATCGACCATTCGAGCTCAGTTGGGTCCACTCTCCCCACTTTGTTACGTCATCTGCAGCATTGCTCTTAGTAGGAACCCAACGCCAATCTTCCGGTTGTGTTATGGTCAGAATCTCCCCTATTCGGTGAGCTACAAATGGTTTATACCGCCTCGTGTCTGATTTCACCCATGATACAACTGCATTCGAATCTGTCCACAGAAATCGTCTTTTTATCGTGATGGAATGACTTTCACAAATCGCCTTCAGCAACCGCGCTCCTAGTACTGCTGCCTCCAATTCCTTTCTTGGAATGGAAAGATACTGTAAAGGGGCCACTTTTGCTTTTGCTTCCACAAACGCACAGTGAACCGTTTTTCCATCCGTGAACCTGAAGTAGGCGACGCACCCATAAGCTTCTTCTCCTGCGTCCGCGAACACGTGGAGCTGGACCGTATCATACGCATCAGGATGTAGCTTTCCGAGGTAACAGCGGGGAACATTTATATTATTTATCAACGGAAACAATCCTGTCCATCGCAACCATCGGTCGTAATGTGCCGCTCCTATTTTTTCATCCCAGCCGATACCACTCCGCCACAAGTCCTGGATCAAAATGCGGCCGTGGATCAGTATTGGTGCCAGGAACTGCTTTGGGTCGAACATACTCATTATGCAGCGTAAAGCTATTCGTTTTGTGGGCCATGCTCCCTCTATGTATTGCTTCAAATCTTCTCTAAATACAGTGGAAAACCCAAAAGAATCAGTTTCAGGTCGCCACATAATCCCAAGGATTCTCTCTGTATCGGACACCGCATCAAGAGATTTTTCCATTTTCAACTCAGCTTCACCGAGTTGTTCAAGAACATTCGATGAATTGCTCACCCAGTTTCGAATTTCGAATCCAGCGTCCGCATGCACTTTCTTAACGTCCTTCGCGAGTGCTACCGCTTCAGCTTCCGTGTCTGCACTGTCGAAATAGTCATCGACGTAATGTTTTCGAATGATTGCGTTGGCTGCTGTTGGATAGTTCTGTAGATGCTTACGGGCGTTTTTGTTCTTGACAAATTGTGCCAAGCAAGGTGAACAGCTTGCTCCAAATATAACAACGTCCATCACGTAAATTTCCGGTTCGCTGTCCGTATCAGACCGAAATAGGAAACGTTGAGCCTGTCGATCCTCTTGCCGCACCAATATTTGGTGGAACATCTCTCGGATGTCACCACCGAATGCCACCTTGCGCTCGCGAAAGCCGTTGATTACTGCGGATAACGATGTAACCAGATCAGGTCCCTTCAAAAGACTATCGTTGAAAGAAACTCCATTGCTCTTTGAGGCAGCATCCCATACCATTCTTACTTTGCCGGGTTTCTTCGGATTGATGACGTAGTTTAAGGGTAGGTACCAACACCGGTCCGGTGATGTCTCCGACAACTCGCGTTCCGTGATCTTGTGTGCGTAGCCCTTGACTACATATTCCTCTATCTGCTTCTGCAAAATTTCTCTAACCCCAAGATTCCGGTCCAGACGAGACTCTAGATTCTTCCATCGCTTGTACGCCATAGAGTAGCTCTCCGGAAAGTTGGGTTCTCCGTTTCTCCATAGTAGACCGACCTCGAAACGATCGCCAATCCGCTTCGTCGTGCTTTCTAGAATCTTCCGTGCATGAAATTCTTCCTTCGATTCTAGCCGCACTGGGGAAATACCCACGGCTTCAAGTTGAAAATTGTCTTGTAACATCCGATTCAAATCTTGATCTGCCTTGCTACACTTCTCACAAACACAGCGATGATGACCAAGGAAATGCAAGTCTGCTACAATGTTCGGTCGTGGTCCGTATACCGTCCATCCCAGATTGCACTTGACGGCAATCGGTTCTCCTTTCTCTCCGATTCGTGACGCCAACGGGGCGATGAGATGCATATTGTCGATTCCAATCAAGAGTTTCGGCGTATCTAGCTCGTAGCTTGGAATTTCAGCATCTCTTAGGTGCCGGAATTCTTCTATTAGTAGGTCTGCATTCAACTGTTGAGCTGGTAGATGCAACCTTTTAACTGTCCTCGCAATGCACATGTCATAGTTGTTACCCCCTCTTCCCGAAATCTTTACTTCGACACTTCTCGAATGAGTCTCCGTTCGGCTTACCCCATTTGTCCATCGCATCTCGAACGGCTCTCGTGGTCCACTCAATTGCAAATACTCAGCTATTTCACTGTCAATTAATGACGTCGATGACCCTTCGTCCACCAGGGCAAGGGTGTCTAATTTGTTAGCTTCACTATACAGTGTAACAGGAACTACACGAAACAACACTGTCTTATTGGGCGAGCAATGACTGTTGCAGTGTGCTTCCGCGTTGACACTCTCTGCGTGGATCGGTGGGTGCAGCAACGGATGATGTGGACCCTTGCACCCTTCGATCTCACATCTAATCTTCGATCTACAGGGCCACTTTCCATGATTGTAAATGCAAAGTGGGCATAGACCCATGTGTTTCACCATCATCCACCTTCGTTCCAAACCTGTATTGCGAAATTCTCGACAATCTCGACCAAAATGCCCGGGTTCCTCGCAGATGGAGCAACTGATGTCCTTTCTTGGAGATATTAGGGCCTGTGTAGCCGGCTGCGTCTTGTTGTGCTGCTGGACAGATTTACTACCACTTGCTTCTAGAACATCTTCCGTCATATGGGTGAAAACCTTCGTCTTCAGTTTTTCACGCCTTTTTGCTGAACTGATGTCTATTTTTTCAAACGATACTTCCAGCGCTTTGTCCACCAAATCCTCCATAAAACTTCCAAATGTTTTCAAATCTACCACTTGGAAACGGCGTTTATATTCGACCCATTGCATAGCATAACACGGTGGCAGTTTTTGTATTAGGCTCTGCATTAGTATCGGGTTCTTCAGATGATCATCTAGTTTCGAAACCTGAAGATGCTGAGTGAATTCTCCAACTGCACTCCCAAATTCAATTATGGACTCCAAATTCTCCGAATCTGGTCCTTCGAGTCGTTGAATCCGTTGTGCCAGCATTGTTGACAAGATCTCAGGATTTCCAAAACGGCGGCGTAACTTGTCGATGATCGTTGGTACGTTTTCGGGTAGTAGCAAAAGGTTCCGAACGATTTCCAAAGCCCTCCCCTGCAAAGCCTGTTGCAGTCTGACAAGGTTTTCAGCATTCGTGAACCCACAGGATGCGTTAGCTTGATCATAAGCACTGATGAAAAGCGGCCAATCCTGTGGATGACCTGTGAAGACGGGAAGACCTTTCGGGAAAACCTGACGCGAAGCAATTTGGAGCTGCGTCGGTCCGGCTACCATGCTGGAATTGTTCTGCTGCATATAACGCCTACTTATCATCTCGTTCTCATTGGCCCTCCGCAAATTTAACGAGAATTGGCTAGCTCCAGCTTCTGAAGCTATGTTCTGCTGCCGCGATCTACCAGGATTCGCCGGTTCGCACACATTTATCCACCCCTGCACCTTATCAATGTAACTTATCTCACTTTCGCCTTGTTCTTCGTCGTATTCGGACCCTTCTTCAACCAGTCTTGATAGCTGTTGAAGCTCCTCCAGTTCACGTCGCTGTCGTTCAATCTGCCTCTGTTTCACTTTCAATATCTGCAATTGGGTTTCTTCTTCTAGCGCTTCCAGCCGGCTCCTCTCCTTAATCTCATCAATACGTTTCATTGCCATATCACGTTTGGAACTTATCACTGCCACTTTTGTTCGATTTCTCAACACTGTGATGACTCTCGGAATTTGACTGCTTACTGCTACCGGAAGTACGTCTACGCGGTTGGTTGGCTGCCGACAACTGCCTAGCGTTTACTAAAACTTCTGTATTAGACTTATCTGCGAGACCTACGAGACTTATTCCCTGCTCCTTACTTATCTTTTCTTGGTGTACAGATTGTCTACCTATTTCCTTCGGGTCTTTCAGCCCAGCGCTCTTCTTCGTATTATCCCTCGACTTACCGGTATTCTCTCTAACACTACCCTTCTTCGCTGCTCGCGGCGGTTGTACACGGCTTATACCTGGCTGTCCTAGCGATTCACGAGCGGATACGTCCTCTCCGAGGCACGTACGACAGAACCAAACATGCTCCGCTATGCTTTGGTCCACTCCGACACATGAAAGATGATGCCACTTTTTACACCGACCGCACTGCACCATTGCATCATACTGGTCGTCTTCTTCACAGCATGGGTAGATCGCATCCATTGGTAAATCTTTTTGAGAATTGTTGGGTGGAGTTCGGGGCAGCATATTGAAAACCGTTTTTGAAGTAATGTTGATCGGCACACTCAAAACTAAAAATATATTCCATTTAGTACATTACGCATGTCTGTGTTAATTTTACTTACAGATTTAGTTTTCAACCTGGCAACTCATCCCACGAACATCCTATTTCCCTACAACGTTAACCCTAAACAATGCATCGTTCGGTTAGAATTCAGTGACCATTACAAAGCTACAACAACTTAGTAGTAGATCAAGTATGCTAATTAATCCGTATAGCATTTACTTCACGTTCAACAACTCCTTGCCTATGGAGAGTATTGCATAAAGTAACCTTAATATTATGTAACGCATTTACTTACTACTTCCAGCTCAAATACAAATTAATTTTCAGGTTTAATATACTAAATTCTCATTAGTTTTTGATTCCGAATATCAGTAACTTTTCTATTGCAACAAGAGTTTTAGCATTGATAGCAATCACAATAGCTCATTCATATCAATCCAAAAACCAATATGTCAGCGCCCAGTGTTGACACTGTCGTTGGCGTGTTTTCCCTCGTCACATCTTTCATTCGAACAATATGGATCGCGTCCACGCAGACAACCCTTTCTATCTCAGCGCAACACCTATTGAAAAAAGTATTTCGTAATTAATAAAATTTTTACTTGCATTAAGTATTAGTAAATTGAAGGAAAAATATATTGCATGATTTCTCTTTCCGTTCACATTAATGTAAATAACAAATAATGGACATAAATGCCGGCTTCCTTTCACGTCGACAGCACTGAAATGACAGCACTGAAATGTCAAATGCATCGATCCAAGCGTCTCGTACAATCGAACTGCTGCGGAAGATGAAAAATATAATAATCAAGGTACAAGATATCTTGTTACAGACTAATAATAATAAATAAATGCCTCATTTTTACGGTGGTTACGTCTCTTGGCACTCGATGTTAAACTACATAATTCTATTCTGTTTTATTTTATGTGATTTGTTTAAAATTTTGGTTCTTTAATAACTTGGTTGTCTGAACAGTTTTAGCCACGATTTATCCCATAATCTGAACAAAGTTCCGAGTCAATCTATGACGGGCTGAAGGCGTTTATTTGACAAGTGAAAAGCACATTGTTCAGGAGCATATGCTTATCGATACACCAGCTTAATAAGATGCAGACAAATGTTTTGTTAAACTCTTTTGTTAAGGAATCAATGCTTGTCGAATAAATTTCTTGTTAAACTTTTGAAAAGTGTTTTAATTTATCATTGTTGATACCGATGAGGAAAGTCGAACATTGACTATTTTCTCAATTGAAAAATCATTTAAACAGTAATGTGTAGAGCATAATTTTAGTTCAGCTATGATTACCATTATTAAGCAACAATTCAGCAAGCTTGCTTGTTTGTGACTTGCAATTGTTAGTTGGGAGGGAGCCTCCTGACGGACAAACGTGAGGTGATCGAAAGGTGGAAGCAGCACTTCGACGAGCACCTGAATGGCGAAGAGAATGTAGGCACGGAGGACCAAGGCAGCGGAGGAAATGACTATGTTGGTGCAGCAGAGGACGGGAACGAACCAACCCCCACGCTGAGGGAAGTTAAGGATGCCATCCACCAGCTCAAAAACAACAAAGCGGCTGGTAAGGACGGTATCGCAGCAGAACTCATCAAGATGGGCCCGGAAAAGTTGGCCACCTGTCTGCACCAGTTAGAAGTCAAGATCTGGGAAACCGAACAGCTACCGGAGGAGTGGAAGGAAGGGATAATCTGTCCCATCTACAAGAAAGGCGACAAGTTAATGCGTGAGAACTTTCGAGCGATCACCGTTTTGAATGCCGCCTACAAAGTGCTATCCCAGATCATCTTCCGTCGTCTTTCATCTAAAGTAAATGAGTTCGTAACCAAGCCGGTTTCATCGACGGCCGGTCGACAACGGATCAGATCTTCACCGTACGGCAAATCCTCCAGAAATACCGTGAATACCAGGTCCCAACGCATCACCTGTTCATCGACTTCAAAGCGGCATACGACAGTATCGACCGCACAGAGCTATGAAAAATTATGGACGAGAACAGCTTTCCCGGGAAGCTGACTAGACTGATAAGAGCAACGATGGACGGTGTGCAGAACAGCGTAAGGATTTCGGGTGAGCTATCCAGTTCATTTGAATCTCGACGGGGACTACGACAAGGTGATGGACTTTCCTGCCTACTCTTCAACATCGCCCTGGAAGGTGTTATGCGACGAGCCGGGCTCAACAGCCGGGGTACGATCTTCACGAAATCCAGCCAATTTGTCTGTTTTGCGGATGACATGGATATTATTGCCAGATCATTTGGAACGGTGGCAGAACAGTACACCCGCCTGAAACGTAAAGCAGCAAAGGTCGGACTGGTGGTGAATGCGGCTAAGACAAAGTACATGCTGGTAGGTGGGACTGAGCGAGACAGGACAAGCTTTGGTAGCAATGTTACGATAGACGGGGATACTTTCGAGAATTCGTCTACCTCGGTTCCTTGCTAACGGCTGACAATAACGTGAGCCGTGAAATACGAAGGCGCATCATCAGTGGAAGTCGTGCCTACTATGGGCTCCAGAAGAAACTGCGGTCAAAAAAGATTCACCCCCGCACCAAATGTACCATGTACAAGACGTTAATAAGACCGGTGGTTCTCTACGGACACGAGACATGGACGATGCTCGAGGAGGACCTGCAAGTACTCGGAGTTTTCGAGCGACGGGTGCTAAGGACGATCTTCGGCGGCGTGCAGGAGAACGGTGTGTGGCGGAGAAGGATGAACCACGAGCTCGCTGCACTTTACGGCGAACCCAGCATCCAGAAGGTGGTCAAAGCCGGAAGGATACGATGGGCAGGGCATGTTGCAAGAATGCCGGACAACAACCCTGCAAAGTTGGTGTTTGCTAACCATCCGGTTGGTACAAGAAGGCGTGGAGCGCAGAGAGCACGATGGGCGGACCAGGTGGAGCGTGATCTGGCGAGTGTTGGGCGTGACCGAGGATGGAGAGGTGCAGCTGCAAATCGAGTATTATGGCGGCAAATTGTTGATTCAGTATTATCATTAATTTGATGTGAACTAAATAAATGAATGATACGGAGCGTGACAATATGGTCAGTATTGTCACACATACAGGGTCATCCGGCACGGAATCCTGCTTGCTGTCGCCGGAGAGTTGCGTCAATCTTCTCCTGTATCCGGTTAAGGATCACTTTGCAGAGGACTTTCAGAACTAGGTACAGCAACATGATACCTCGCCAATTATCGCATACCGTCAGGTGCTCTCTTAGTTATAATACACAGCGGAGATTCTCCTGTTCTGAACGACTGTAGGCGTACTTTCAAGTTATGTTTAGTTGGCGATTCAGTCATCAAATTGATTAAAACAATGATTAAATTTTCATCCAACGTTTCGCTTTGTATGGAAGCTTCTTCAGGGACTCTAAAAGTGTAGTTTATTTACTGTTTGTTTGTCATTAGTGCTTAATTTCTTACCAATTTGTATCCTTTTTTTGTCTAGTCGGATTTGTTAAACGTTGAAATGTCATTATTGGTAGAGACTGTTGTGGATATCTTACAAATATTATGGTGTGATTTGTGTGAAATATTTTTAAAGTGTACTTACAATTTGTTTTGGGGGTGGTAGCATTACGGAAAGCACTAATTTAGCAGGGTCTACTTTGGATTAATTATCTAGTTTGGAAGTGTGTCAATAATATTATGGTCTATGGTCTGTTTGTGTTAGGTCTATTGGTGTGATTTGTTTTGGTTCTATTTTTAGCATTTTTAACTGTGTGTAGTATTCTTGCATAGGTTGCGTGTAGATTTTCTGTGTCCGGTCGTTTGTTTACTGTTTTCTCAGTGTTGTATATGTGACAACTCTCTAGGAATTGGAGGTTGGATACAAATTGGTAAGAAATTAAGCACTAATGACATACAAACAGTAAATAAACTACACTTTTAGAGTCCCTGAAGAAGCTTCCATACGAAGCGAAACGTTGGATGAAAATTTAATCATCGTTTTCAATCAATTTGATGACTGAATTGCCAACTAAACATAACCTTAAAATACACATTAAAAAAAAAAATTAAAAAACACATCGTAGAGGAAACAAATGTCGCCAGTATTTGCGGCTTTCTCGTCTTTGTCGGTTCGGAGCTGTCCATAAACCACGTGGTCATTTTTTAGGAGATCCGACCATGACTTTTTGTCCCATCTGATGTTTGGTGGCTTCTCAGTCTTGACCAGGGAGTGAAATTATCAGCAAATTCAGACGAAAATAGGCGTTTTTTCATTTACTTTTTTACTTCTTTTCTTTTCATTGTCCACGATCAAAGATAGCCGAAAGCTGGAAATCGCTCTTTTCATTTTTGCTATCCAACTTTATCGCCTGCAAAGTTATCGCGATAATTAGCAGAAGCCAAAGAACAAAAATTTGCTGCCAACGGGATTCGAACCTAGACCCTCTACAAAAACATGTCTTACCGCGCACCAAAACCACGCGACCACACAAGTTGCTCGTGAGGTGGATGAAATTTGATACATAAAAGCTACAGTCGGTGACGACGGCAATACGGAAAGGCGAACACAAAGCAGAAAGCAAACCAGTCATCTTTTCATTGCTGATGATAATCTATTTTCGGCGCTGCGGATCGAGCGAGAGCATAATCTCGGGAGAAACCCGGGTCTGAATTTATCGCACGTCTTCGCCGATAATGCGTGTGAGAGAGTTTTCTATAATAGTGATCCTGATCGATTATATCATTCCCTGGTCCTGACAAAATCAAAACGCTGTTATTTTATTTTGTCCGACGTTTCGGTCCGTTTGGGACCTTCATCAGGGACTCAATAGTTACAGAGTTCTCGTTACAATGTTTGCCCCATCTACAGGAGCGCTTCACTTCCTTCTTGAGAGCTAAATATCGTTACCCGGCTGCGGCTTTGGCTTCTCGTGTTTGCGATCGCTCTATCGCTGCTTTGGCCTTCCTTCGCTCCTTTATCTTCCTCCAGGTGTCATCTGTGATCCACTGTGATCCGTAGCTCACCTAAATAACTCTTGCCGATGGCGATGAAGGCCTTCTGGAATATCCGCAGAACAGTTCTCCAGCTCCTCAACGAAGGACCATTTCACCGCAGTCATCACGGGAAACCTTTGTCACTGTACATTGGTCAATGGGGAAAGAGCGATAGTCCAATCATCATGTCATTATGGCAAGAAATCTCTGCAAACATCTCTCTCATTTCTACGAGACCATGGTGTTCACAGAATTCACCATGTGCTCATAGTTCGATTTGTCGTAAAGGTCGAACACGATGAAATTGCCACACAGAAAATATTGTATAACTTTTGATTGCGTTCGCCAAAATTTCATTCAATTTGATCATACCGTTAAAAAGTTATAGCCATATATGTAGCACTATGTCACAATAAGCAGATGTGGTTTTTGGTATAGTGAAATTCAAACTGCTCTTACTTTGAAAGTACTCAACAAAAATGGCTGAAATTTTCACTGTAAACAGTTTAACACAACAAGTTTACACTGTCAAAGTTTTATAAAAATCGGGACAGTGTTACCAGTTCTACAGTCAAAATAGTGCACGCGGAACTAAAAATGGTCAAAAAGTACCTAAAATTTACCTTGAAGCGATTTGAGTTTTGGATATTTACTAGAAAAAGTACTGAACCGATTTCGATGAACACTTTTGACCACTTAATTGATACTATGTTAAGAATATCGAGTGAAATTTTCAAACGTTTTGATGAGGTAATAAAAAAGTTATAGCCTAAGTAATTTTTTGAAATGAGTGTACAAGTTTTCTAAAATCTCATTTTATGATATCGACAATATATGCGCCAATACTCAACCGATTTTAATGGAAATTTTATGGTATTAGCTACACATAATATACTATTCATGGTCAAAAAATAAGCTATTTTGCCGAACGCAATCAAAAGTTATACAATATTTTCTGTGTGGCAATTTCATCGTGTTCGCCCTTTATTCAACCTTCGCGTAGAATTCGCCTATGCGGATTTTGATGTCACCTTTTGGAATATTATCCACTACAGCATTCAGCTGACTATAACAGCTCTATTTGCTGTTCGACAGCAACGGTTGTTGCGCAACATTGGATCATGCTAAGGTTTCGAACCCGTGTTCTAAATCCGGCTACAATTATCCTCTCATAAATAGGTTCCCACTTCATGAACGCAGCGTGAGCGTGAGCGCTGAGCCTGAAATCAACTCCACGGTGGCGAGGGTCGTGTTCACCTCGTAGGCCAGAGTTTAGCAGAATTTGACTCGACGCCAATCTGTGTTCTCCAAAGTTCACTCAGTCCTAGGATCTCAAGCTTCAACATTTGAAGAAATTGTTCTGGTGTTTTGCTCAAATGTACGTTAGATGAATTGTCCAAGCAATCAGATATCGTACCCGAGCAGAGGAAAATATCAAAATAATAACAACGGAATCACAAAACCTGTTTTTATATTTCGGTTTGTTATTATTGACTTATTAAGTCATCACCGTTCCATAACATGTTCTGTTGGGCAATCTTATTTTGTTATGATCGTGCTCTTGGTATATTTTCTTTAAATTACATTTCAATAACATGTTTTGTTGTTCAGTTATTATTATGTCATTGAGACTGTACAAATATTTGATCATTAAAATTACAACATAACTAGCTTTGCAATCAAAACTACACCATTCGAGATTTTCGTTGTTCACAGCATTCCGCGAGGAACTGTAAGAGAAAATATTATTTTGTCATCAGTTCCTCTTCTTACTGACATTACGTTTTAACTGCGACAGAACCAACTTATCAGCTTTTTGTTTTATAAGCACTTTGAAAAGTATACCTGTTTTTTTGCCCCAGTTTTAGTTAGGTATGAATACGAAAATAGAGAGTGCAAAAGAGTGTTAGCCATTATGAAACATATTGGATCAACTGGTGGAATTCAAGGACGAACAACACATTTTCGACAAAAATGTAAAAAATAAGTCATCAAGAACTCCATTGATTATTTTTAGGCATTTTATTTTTATTGATTTCACTGCATCGAGCCCACTTAGATTCACTTGGATAAATGTGTCAATCAAAGAGGTAATAAAGTAAATTAATCTTATAAACAATGAACCACCTAATAAAGGGTTTCAAAACGACGGTAGTTTTTCATCGTAAGTTGTTTGGAAAATAAACGAAAAATATTGTTTCTCTCTGTTTTTAATAAAAGAATCGCTTGCGAAAACAATAGCGTCCCAATTATGAATGAAACATTTAACAATAGATCCTATTGTTGCGTATCCCATTGAATGCATATGGGACTATGAAGGAGTTCCTATCCGCAACAGAAAAAAAAAACAAATTTTGTTTTCAGATTGTTCTCAATAACGTATTCATATCAAAATTTGTTATTGAAATATTTGAAAAATTCGCTGTTATTAAGTTGGTGTTGAAACTAACAAAACATGTTATTAAACAGGTCTTCCAGGAACATTTTTTTGTTATAATGTTTGTTATTTTGCCGCTTATGACAGACAAGTTTATAACAGGATATGTTATGTAAATAACATGAAAATAACTCTTTCCGCTACTCAGTTATTTTTCCAAAATAACACATTTTATTATGCTGTTGCTATTCCCTTCTGCTCGGGTAGATTCCGTAGAATGGTAAAATCGGTTATTATTATGAAAATTCTAACCAATAATTATGTCCAGAGAATACAAGGAATTGAATCATGTGGCTCAAACTGAAGACTATGAATTTTCAATAGGTCATAATGGTCCGTAAAAAAACATCCGTAAAAATACAACAACACATTATTGGTTACAAATGGAAGGATTATCTCAAAGCTAGAAACTTCCCGAGCAGAAGAGAATAACAACAGCATAACAAAATGCGTTATTTTGGCAAAATAACTGCATAATGGAATTAGTTATTTTTATGTTATTAACATAACATATTGAGTTATAAACTTGTTTGTCATAAGCGGCAAAATAACAAGTCACAAAACAAAAATTTATTCCTGGAAAATCAATTTAATAACATGTTTTGTTAGTGTCAATAACAACTTAATAACAGTGAATTTGGAAAATATTTTAAGAACAAGTTTTGATATTAAAGAGTTATTGATAACATTCCGAAAGCAAAATTAGTTATGATATCAAACAATCGCACATGCTGTTGAATAGGATGCTAAAGTGGAGGCAATATGCGTACACTTTACCCGTGGTTAAATGAAATCATGTACGCATATGGCCTCCACATGAGCATCCTTTTCTACATCATATATGACTTCGTGTTGGCTGAGATTGCTACACATATTTAGACTAGCATGTGAGAATGGTGGAACAATCATTGCAAACTTCAGTTTCTCTCTTCCCTCATAGGCGTATTTTCAACTATTCATGTAATCTTTCACCACAAATAGGTAGATCCGACTTCATCCTCTGGAACGACAAGGAAAACATGTGAAAATATAAAATATTTCTCATATATTTTCAGCATTCGAATTTCGGTCCCCATACAGAGTACCTCGGATCATTATCATCGTTTTACGAATTCTTTTCAAGATTACGGCTCAGCTATGGATTATTTCCGGAAGAGCCATTATTTAGTTTTAAATATTGTTTATAATGTTTTTCGAAAAGATAAAGAGGTTTTGTGCCTTTTTGAGAACGATTTCACGCATAGTTTTCGAAATCACTCAAAGGGGTTTTCCCTCTTCCCAAATTTATAGTTAAAAATAAAATAAATAAATAAATAAATAAAATATTTCTGAAGCATAACTCGCGAAATACTGTAAATACATTTTTAATATATACATTTTAAATACATTTTTGCTGTATAAGAATGGAATCAAGCATTCTTAAGCAAACTTAAGTTTAAGAAACTGTTGTTCACTAGGGGCGGGACAGCTCTAATACTTATTAGCGGTATTAAGAGGTATTAGCCAGTATTAAGGAATATTAATCCCAGAGGAAATCCATTTTGAACGAAGTAATCCATGCTTATTGAACTGTATTTGAAGTGTCAAAATGCTTTCAATGAAAGTTTCGCTTTCAGGTGGTACTATATCGGCAAAATAAAGCTCATTTTTGTACTTCTCACTCCTAGAGCAATGATTTCAGACGTATCGCTGGCGAACCCGATCAAGGAATTGTGGTACCTCGAATTAACACCTACGTCCCGAAAATTTCTATCTACGATCATGGAAAGCTCACAGATCATAACTGATAGAGAAGCGAGAGTGCACCTGCAGATTGAGATGGCAAATAATCAATTAGCTAAGCCCAAGAATCTCAAACTAGCAGTGGCACTCAAACCGAAGAGAAATTGGAGTAGGTACATAATGCCATCATTAGAAATATCCGCAGTTCTGTTAATGCCAATTCCATCCCATTCTTTGAAATAAAAGTAGAAGTTTTAAAACGTAGTCAAGTATTCAATACAGTTTTGCTTTTTCGTATTTATTGGATTTGGAAACAACATTTTTCTACGATGCCGACTTGTATTGAAAGTACATCTATTTTTATTATTTTTTATTAAGTTATCACCGTCTTCGACACTTCAGTCGTACAGACTGCACTAAGTCTAGATTATCTTAAAATTACACAGATCTCATAATATAATACTTAAAACTAGTTTTGGACATGTTAAAATCAAATACACTAGATACGTCGTTGAAATGTCTAATACAGGAATCCAATGAATTATTGTAACCGTAATTTGTCCTGTGATACGGAACTGCTAGTAGGGTGGAATATCGGAAGCGCCGAGGAGGAACATTGAAAGGTATGCGGACGAGAAGTTCTGGACAGTCTACGATTCCCATTATGATGTCGAAGATGAACAAACGTTGATGATTTACGCGTCTGGTAGACAAAGGCTGCAAACCAATCAATTGGCACCGATCCGAATATGTAGGAAGGTTGGTTGGATCGTTCCAGGGAAGCCCTCGTAATGCAAATCGTACGAACTTCTTCTGTACACGTTCGATTGAAACAATGTGTGTAACATAATAAGGAGACCATACTGGAGCTGCATATTCTAAAATGCTGCGCACCAACGCACAGTATAACGCTTTAAGTGCGTATATGTCTGTGAAACCGGATGCATGGCGGCGGATAAACCCTAGAACGGATAAGGCTTTAGCTGTTGTTTTTCCGATGTGGTCGTTGAACGTGAGCTTAGCGTCTATGGTAACGCCCAGATCGCAGATGGAGGTGCAACGTGGCAGCAGTTCCGTACCCATGCTGTACTGGTGTTCCACGGGAGCATTACTACGGGTGAAGGATATAACCTTGCATTTTTTGCTGTTGACGCGCATGCCGTTGTTATCACACCATATTAGCATGGCGTCGATATCCTTTTGTAGAACGGTGCAATCGTTTGGTGACTGGATAATACGAAAGATCTTCAAATCATCCGCGAATGAAAGTTTGAGTGAAGAGAGAATCAAACTCAAATCATTCACGAAGATATTGAATAGTAGTGGACCCATCACACTCCCCTGGGGTACACCAGACGTGATACGAAAAGAGCGAGAGCGTGCCGAGTTGACTGCTGCGTATGATGTACGATCGGCTAAGTATGAAGCAATCCACTCGGTAATCCAGTCTGGAAATCCAATGTGCTGAAGTTTATCGATGATCAGGCTGTGTGGAACAGTGTCAAAGGCTTTTGCGAAATCGATGTACACCGCGTCTACTTGTCTCCTCTTTTCCATTTCACTCGATGGGGTTGTGACGTAACACATCAAATTTGTTGTAGTCGAACGATGTTTCATAAAACCGTGCTGACTGTCCGTGATGATGGGTGATACAATAGTGTAAATAACGTTGTGTACGAGTTTCTCAAAAACTTTGCTAATGCAGCATAGTATGGAAACGCCTCGATAATTCTCCACACGATTGATGTTTCCGGACTTGTGAATTGGAACGATAAACGCTGTTTTCCAAGCAGCTGGAAAAATCCCTTCTCGTAACGAACGGTTGAAGATAGTTGCGATAGGGGCTGCTAATTCACTAGAACAGTTTTTCAGGAATACCGGAGGGATGCCATCAGTTCCAGACCCTTTTTTAGTATCAAGGTCGTTGATTGCGATCAGCACTTCATTCGATGAGAACTGTATAACAGGCAGATTAATGATGTGCGTGGGAATATGGTCAAAGCGATCTTGACGAGCTACTGGAGACACTTTACTGAATACACTCTCGAAGAACAGTGAGAAGAAATCGGCCGCCTCGGAATTGGAACTAGCTGGGATATTGTTGTAACTCACGTTGCAAGGAATGCGAGCAGCTGATTTTTGTTTCTTTACAAAGTCCCAGAAGCATGACGGGTTCAGTTTTACATTGTTCTGGACATCTTCTATATAGGACTCGTATGTAGTTAACAAAATTGACTTGTACGTTCCCTCGACCTCGCGGAGAATAGTTCGGTCGTTATCAGATTTGGTGAGAAAGAAGCGACGCCGTGCTTTTCTCAACGCGTTTCGAAGATGACGAAGCTCACTGGTCCACCAAGGTTTGTTGGAGGTTGAGTTGAACACACGTCTTTTGCGAGGCACACAATCGTTAAAAATTGCAGAGAGCTTGCTGTAGAAAGCGGATACTGCATCATCCGTAGTACCTATTTCCAAACGATGATCCCACTCAACCTCGGAGAGGGTATGTCTCAACTGGTCGTAGTCACACCTGTTGAAATCGTAAGCATCGGAGCATTCCAATGTGCTTACAGGAGCCATCCAATCGTCTCCGCTCACATCAATCAGTAGTACGACGGGTGTGTGATGATCGTCAACAGGCAGCAGTGACGTAGGAGCAGCAAAAATGTCCATTTGCTCCGGTAGGCTTACGAATACGAGGTCGAGAAGATTTCCGTTTTTGCTCACAAAACTATTGATTTGCCTCAGACCAGTAGCAAACATGGTTTCTGTGAGAAACTGCTCTTTCTCGGATGAAATGTTTGAAGGAATGTAGCCATTAATGTCGTCGTCTAATTCCCAGCACAGTTTTGGAAGGTTAAAGTCACCCAAAGACAGAACAATGTCCGCATCAGACGCTTGGCTGACGATGTTCTGAACTGCATTAGCATGAGTAGCGTATAGATCGACATGGGTGCTTGGTGGAAGATAAACAGTGATAATGTAGAGTGAACGAGTTTTCGACTTAATGCAAACTGCGGTTTGCTCAAGCCTTTCACTATTCGGTATTTGCATAACCTCGCAGTGAAGGTGATTTTTCACTGCTATCAGCACTCCACCACCTCGAGTATGTTCGCTGGTTAATTCGCTCCTGTCACAGCGGAAAAGGGTGTAATCGGGCGATATTTCTGCACTACTGATTTCCTTCGTCAGCCAGGTTTCCGTGAAAACCAACACGTCGTAGTCACAACTGGTGAGCAGCAAACGTAGTTTTACGATTTTGGTGCGCAAGCCTCTTACATTTTGGTAGTACACCGAGAAGTTCGTCTTCTGGTTATTGTCGGTTTCCTTGACGCCGGACACAATTCTGGTTCCCGGTGACTCACAGCATGCCAAATTATTGGATGCGTTTCTGGAATCGTCAGATGTTACCGGAGAGGAAATGTTCGTATTACATGCATACTTGCCTGCGATAGCGGGTTGGAAGACCCCCTCTCCAAACTCATACGCAGGACCGGGATGGCTGCAGGTCGCTGGCAGGAGTGGCTCGACTGCGATGAGAGGATTGGGGGCTCCCATGATACTTGCAGGCGTGCATCCCGGTGAAGTTGACAATGATGCGTGATCATTAGTGCTGGATTCCATGAACTCAAAAATGTGTTCGAGCAGACAATAGGATGGGACGAGCTGTCAGACGTGCCAGACATTAATGGAAGGGTTGAGCTCTTATTTCGTATGTACTTGCCTGCCATGACGGGTTGGAAGACCCCCTCACCAAGCTCGTACACAGGACCGGGACGGCTGCAGGTCGCTGGCAGGAGAGGCTCGACTGTGACGAGAGGATCGGGGGCTCCCATAAAGCTTGCAGGCATGCATCCCGGTAGTGCTGAAATGGACTTGCTTATTGATGATGATGGTGATGAACAGTTGCAATCTTCGGATGTGTTGGCGATGAATCGTAATGAGCTTGAGCAGGGAATCGATCTGGTGGAGGCACAACACATTACTGGAAGGGAGGTGATCTTAATGCGAGCATACTTGCCTGCGAGGAAGGGTTGGAAGCCCCCCTCTCCGGACTCGTACGCAGGACCGGGATGGCTGCTGGACGCTGGCAGGAGTGGCTCGACTGCGACGAGGGGATTGGGGGCTTCCACGGTACTAGCAGGCGTGCATCCCGGTGAAATGGACGATGGTGCATGATGTTTAGTGCTGGGAGAATTCGTTGAGCTCCAGAACGTTCTCGAGCGGATGATCGGATGGAATAAGTCAGAAGCGACGGACATTAACGGAAGGGTTGTGTTCTTATTGCGTGTGTACTTGCCTGCCCTGACGGGTTGGAAGACCCCCTCACCAAGCTCGTACACAGGCCCGGGATGGCTGCAGGTCGCTGGCAGGAGTGGCTCGACTGTGACGAGAGGTTTGGGGGCTCCCATAAAGCTTGCAGGCGTGCATCCCGGTTGTTCAGTGGAGGTGGACTGTTCTTGAAGCGGCATAACGTTTACTGGGTGTTCGGAAGTCGTACTGCAGATCCGTTTTTTGTATTTGGTTCGAAAGGGCGAACAGAAACACCGTCTGGCCAGTACCATGGGTCACCGACTACGCGAGAAGCTGTTCTGCATATGCTGACTTTGAATGAAACGAAGGAAAGGTCTTCCACTTGCTTTCCTCGTGGAACTAGCTTGGTGACTTGAACCAGAGCCGAACTAACATTCGCAACATCCATTACGTGTCTCTTGACATCCTCTTCGCTTTGATCAGGTTCAAATGGAGTCACATAAAAAGATTCCATTTCGCTGTTGCTCTGAGATCCTGTAGCTACTTTCAAAGATGAGCGAATGGGTTCACGATTGATGCGGGAACTTTGACCATTGTCGGTTGTAACATCATCAGAAGTATTTGTGCTGATGCGATTTGCATTATTGGGAGGTGATGCAAGTCTAGTACCGCTGTCATTCAACACGGGATTTGGGCGATCAAAAGAAGCTGCCGGTGTTGAGTTGTTGGCTCGAGGGAGGCTCTTGGGAGAGCTATCTGAGCTAGTCGGACGGTTGGTCATGATCTGCACACGTTTTCCAGATCCAACAATAATCTTATCGGGGATATGAACAGTAGAACTGTTGATCTCATCGAGTACCTCAAAGAAGGAGGTCTCTTCACAGGATCTAGATCTATTGATGGGATCATCCGTCATATCATCAAAATTCAGTTCATTGATGCTACGCAAGAAACTGGTGTGATCGGATATATCAGCTGACTTGCTGTGGTTTTGCGTCTTGTTGATTTGTCGAAGAATTTCGCCGTAGTTGCCCAGCCTGGTGTCCATGGAATCGGTGCGAATCAACAGTTCACGCAGGGCTTTCATTATCATCCTTTCACGGTCATAAACAGCAGGATCGAAGTTCAAACGGCATGATCTACAAAACCAAAGCAGACCTATTTCCGCTGACCAAGCAGAAAATTGGGATTTTGTCATTCCACTACATGTGAAATGAAAAGCCAAGCCGCATGGTCCACTACACGTAATCAATTTTGCTTGCTCGACTGATTTAGAGCAGATTTTGCATGGTTCCATTATGAATAGTTTATCGCGATATGAAAAAGTGTTCCAACGTAGCGCAATAAAACGGTGGAGAGGAAGCTTGAATAAACGCCTACGGTTATGCACGATAATGCCTTCGATATACGAAAGCTTTCTAGCAGTTTCCAATTATTGCTGGCAGATGTCGCTTCGGAAAAAAAAACGAACGGGGGGGTATGTGCAGCGGAGACGAGGAAACAACAATCACAATGTTCACTATGTTCACAATGCTGCTATACAGTTAAAACATACTCTGCACTAAACGGATAACACTACGTATCGGCGCGGAAAGCACAATAGATACACATAAACCGGCGCGAATGAATTTACGGTTGGTTTGTAGCGTTTAATTCAACGGAAAATAAGAACTTGTTCAAGACGTGGATGAGCTTAAGCAGGCTTAATCTAATTACATATGATGAAGTCACCTTCTTGATTTTTACTCCAGCGACACAAGTTTCCAAAATCCATTTCCCTGCGTTCAGATTGCTCACGTCATTTTCAGAGCTAAAATCATAATCAAAAGAAATTATTAAAATTGGTGGAATAGATTGATGAAAAACTACAGACCAAGTGTATTTTCACCTCTGATTTTCGTGACAGTTTGTTGTTTTATGAAAAGTCATGACATACTACACAGAAAACGTTTTGGTAAAGCATGAAGATTAGGAATCTAATATTTATTAGGTGGTATTAGCATCGGTATTAGGATGTGTCTCGCCCCTAGGTTGTTCAGTTACTTCTGTTCCTTGGGATAGCATAAAGTATTTGTACACTCTCAATAATACAATAATAATCAAACTTGTTCCACAAAAAAAATGTAATATTGAAATGTTATTTAATGGCTGTATACCAATAGCTTGGTCATAACATAATAAGATTGTCCAACAAAACATATTATGGAAACGTAATGCCTTGATAATACAATAATAACAAAACGAGATATAAAAACAGGTTTTGTAATTTCGTAGATATTAATTTGATATTCCCCTCTGCTCGGGTTGCTGCACCACAAAAACGTTCTCCCGACCAGGAAAGGTAAAAAACCTAAGTACTCCGGATCAAAGCGGAGCCGAGAGTGAAAACAAAATGCAATTAGTTATTGGTTTGCGATAAAGTCAAGTTTCCGGTCACCGGGAGTGATTGAGTCTCTGATTTTTTTTGTGTTCGCCTGGTGAGAGATAGTTTGGCTCCGATCCCAGTGGGGCGAAGAAGATCGTTTCTCTAATGAGCCATAATTATCGGTTATTGTTTTGGGAGGCACAGCCAGCGAGCCATCGCATCGCCGGTATTATACGGACTTTATGGAGTGCGCAGCAGACCGCAGTGAAGCATTGATGGCCGCCGTGCCGTGTTGTTCTCCCTCTTCACTCAGTCATCTCTTGGGTTGGCTCTGCGAAGTCCATTGTTTCAAAAGCCGCAAACGCACACACAGACACATCTAGCGATGCCTGTCCTGTCCGATGCGCATTGGATATATGCATTGTTGTTCCTGGCGGGTCGTCGGCGAGAGTCAGTCCGACACACAATAAAGTTATGATGGATATTGAAAATGCTTAGACAGGCGTATCGTGTTCGCTTGGGTGAGATATTTAAATTAAGCCAGCTGACTGAATAGTACTTATACGCTCAATTAACACTCACTGCAGTTCTGCGGTTGGGTTTGGCGCGGGCGGACGACGGCGGCTAGCTTTGGGAACAAACAAGCGAATATCCCTCGAGTCAAAGCATCTCTCTCTTCGGTTGGAGTCCTTCTTAAGATGCCGGACTGTGGATATTATGGGGCGGCCTCAATGGGCGCAATGATGGGTTATTATTGCGGTGTAGCCTTGCGATTATGGTCGAATATGCTTGACAATGGGGTGGTATGTTATTAGTTCAGGTGAACTAGACTGAACTAGACGTATACGCGTATAAAAAACTTTTATTATACAGCTTTTGTCTTAAAAATAAATTCAATTCCATTTTTCTTATAATCAACAGCTTTTCAACACTATCAAGGGATTTTTTCACCAGTCACGTACAATAAAAAGTATGACAATCTCAATATTTTTGATCACAACACTGGATCGCGTCTAAGTTTCAAATAGATACTATAGTAATTACGAATAATCAAACTAAAGTATCATGAAAACAACTTGTTTAATTCAGGCGGTAGCCTTTACAATAAAATCAGCATCAAAATATAATTCTCGAAATAATTTACACAGAAAAAAAATTTTTTTTGTTACTAAATGTAAAAATTGTGAAATGTTTGAAATGTCATAACTTTTTTGTTTATCAGTTTACCATCACCAAAATTTTATGGGAGATAGCTGATATAATGGGCCATTTCCCCTAAAAAATTGAAGTTGGTAAAAAGATAGGGTTTTGAGATATTTGAGTTTTTGTGACAAATATCATATTTTTTCAAAGTAGAAAAAGAAATTTTTTACAGTGTATATTTTCTAAGGAATCATCATTTAGTTATCTAACTTTGCTGAAAAATTTATAACAATCGAACAATCCGTTTTTGCTGTACAGCTTTTAGAATATTTTAGAACTATTTTCGCATACACCCTTTTGAAAAGTTAGTCGTGAGTGAATATGAAGGTTTAATATCAAAAAATGGCGATTTATATGAAATTGAAAAACTGTGCAAAGTTTCAGATATTTTTGAAATGGTCGCTCAGGATCGACTGACATGACTCCGTGGAATTCCTCTTACTCTGATGAGTAAGTTCTGGAATGCTTATTCAGCACACACTTCCCTGGATGTTTGGATATTAGGGGCCGTTCATAAACCACGTAGACTTTTTGGGGGGGAGGGGGAGGGGTCTGACCAAAGTCTACGCTCCATACAAATTTCAAATTTTTGTATGGACAAAAGTTTATGAGGAGGGAGGGGGGGATTTTGATCTACGTGGTTTATGAACAGCGCCTTACATCTTCGGATGAACCTGATGTCTATTCTTGTAGTCAGTGAAAAGAAATGCAAGACAAAAGAGGCACAAAACTAGCAACAAAGACGACGCGGCGATTACTCTTTATTCCAACTGGTAACAGATAATGACATGACCTCGACAATTTTTGTTGCAGACAAAACGGAACCTGAATTTGTTGCGTACTTTTCAACTCGTGAATAATCAATTATACCAACCCAAAATTGAAACTTTTTGACCGTGTATCTTCAGCAGCGTTGCAGTGTTTGCCGACTCGAAGTTGCCGATCGAAAATCACAATGCAAGCCTTAAAAAACTCTTGGAGCACGATCTTTGTCATATTCTATTCAAGTTGGGACAAACCCTAGGACAAACCTATGTCGCATTAGGTAGAATGTCGCAACAAATTCAGGTTGCGACATTGTCGTTATTGTTGCGCGATGGTTGAATTTTGATTCACTGCTTGTAGCCTACTAGTTGTAGTAATGATTCCCTGGCCTCGGCTCGGAGTATAGTAACTATATAATCGATTGAGTGGGCACTTAATAGCTTTGCTCCTTTCAAATCTCCTGGGGCAGATGGGATTTATCCTATTTTGCTTCAGAAGGGATATGATCATTTTAAACAAGTTTAAAAAAAATACTTGTTTGCAGTTTCGCTACAGGGTATATTCCCAAATCTTGGTGGGATATTACTGTAGAATTTATTGTGGAAGTGGGTCGGGCGTCGTATGAAGATGCAAAAAGTTTCAGACCAATCAGTTTGACCTCTTTTTTTCTGAAATGCTTAGAACGCATTGTGGATCATCACATCCGTGATGTTCATCTGGCCAACGTGCCTCTTCATGTGAACCAACATGCCTGCCTACCAATCTGGTAAGTCCACTTCGACTCTTTTACACAAGGTTGTTTACGATATCGAGAAAGCATTCGCTTAAAAGCAATCATGCTTGAGCGTTTTCTTAGATATCGAGGGTGCCTTTGACAACGTGCCTTCCAATGCCATACTGGAAGCCGCACGGAGTCATGGTATATCTCCAATGATTTCTAATGCTCAAAACCGACATCTTTTCTCGACATTGCGTCTAGCAGGGATTAGGAAATTGAGTGTTTGTGGATGCCCTCAAGGGGGAGTCTTGCCATCGCTTTTGTGGAATTTCGTGCCAGATACGCTATTGATGCAATTCAATAATAGCGGTTTTCCTACTTATGGTTTTGCCGACGACTACCACATTGTTAGTTTGTATGTGTATCACCACCCTTTTCGACCTGCTGCAAAGCGCCCTTTAGGTAGTTGAGGGTTGGTGTCACCAATATGGCCTTTCGGTTAATCCAAGTAAAACATCAATTGTTCATTTTACGGAAAGGCGAAACCGTAATGGCGTTTGATTTTTGCGTCTCTTTGATTCTGAAATCGATGTGACTGAACAGGTAAAGTACGTTGGAGTCATTCTTGATTCCAAGCTTCGCATTGAATTCAGAATCATGAAAGCTTGTATGACTTTCGGGCAATGCCGACGAACCTTTGGTTAAATTGGGGTTTAAAACCCAAGTATATCAAATGGATTCACACAACTGTTGTTCGGTTAATATTGGCCTAAGGATGTATTGTGTGGTGGCAAAAGTGCGATATGAGAACGATCCCATCAAAGTTAGGCCATCTCCAAAGGATGTGCTTAATGACGATGTCAACTCCGAGTTCTACCGTGGGATTTAAATGGAATGCTCCACCATTCAAATCCCACGGTAGAACTCGGAGTTGACGTTGGCCAACTACACATTCATCTCAAACAAGAAGCACTTTCTTGCACTTACCGGTTACGGGAACTCTGTCTACTAGAGGAAACTCCTGTGAACCGTACATCAGCACACACCTCGTTGTTTCCACTTTTGATGAAATCGGACAAAATTGTCCTTGCCGCAAGTGATCTCACAATTGCTTGTAATTTTCCATATAGGACATTTTCCACGAAATTCCCTTCCCGGGAAGAGTGGACATCTGGATATCTGGAAAGAAGTATTTCAGACGGCATCGTATGTTCCACTGATGGCTCCCTTCTCGAAGGTCGAGCAGGTGCTGGTGTTTATTCTCGTGAGCTAAGGCTGCATCAGTCTTACTCACTTGGTAGACAGTGCACCGTTTTTCAGGCCGAAATCTTTGCTCTTATGTGCGGATTGCATTCAGCACTTCAGCAGCACGTAATGGGCAAAGTAATATACTTCTGTTCAGATAGCCAGGCTGCTATTAAAGCACTTGCTTCGGCCAACTCTAGGTCGAAGATAGTTATCGCTTGTCGAACTCAAATCGAGGAGCTGAATTCAGCAAACGATGTTCACCTTGTATGGGTAGTACCCATTGGGTACCTGGCCATTCTTCCATCGCTGGAAATGAATTGGCTGATGAGACTTCAATGGCGCTAAGCCAGCTATTCCGATATAGAAGTGTTGGGTAAAGCTTCTGATTCACACCTGGGCTGCCACTAAGCACAGACAATACTATTCCAGGAGTCATGTCGTCAAACAAAGTTGTTTTGTACTGAGCCAACTCCATGGATGGCGAAGTATGTATCTTACAAATCTGGCAAAGTAGAATTGCTGCATTCTGGACAAAGCATTGACTGGCCACTGCAGACTCAGCTACCATATGGCGAATATTCAGCAAGCTGATTAATTTGTATGTGGCAGCTGTGAATCCAATATAGAACTTCGTATCATTTGATATGTAACAGTCCAGTTTTTGCGCAACTGCGTTTCCGAGTACTCGGTAAACACTTATTAAGTGAAACTGACTTCAGAAACCTGAATCTTCAGGATGTTTTGCTGTTCTTGACCCACTGTGGCAAATAGCTATAGGCTCTCTTCACGCTCTTATTCGTTATTACCCTTTTGCGTTTGCCCTTTTCAGGGCGCTATTTGAGCCCATTGTGGTACGCTTAAGCGTTAGTTCCCTTTTCAAGGGAATTTTTTTTCCTATTTCCCTACCTGTTCCTATACTTATTTCCTTCCAAATCCTTATTTCCTTTCATTTCCCTCAGGTAGATGATGAAATAGGTTTTTATTTTGGCGATGGCAGAAATGTCCCATATGGAGGATAACGTGCCTCTGGCAGGGCCCTACATTTTCAATTTCAATTGAAATTTTCAGGCGAAGTTTGTAAACAATGTTTTCAATCGTCAATGGAAACAAGGCGCCGTCGTCGTCGCTCAGCCCGACTGTCATCGTCACCGATGAACCGACGCTGCTGCGTCGTCGCAGATGCCACTTTGTTTCGCACTCACAAGCTCACGCACGCTCGTTCGACATCGAATGAATTTCTCTGTTATAACCCAATTAATGAGTGTAACAACCGGCAAATCTGTGTAATGTTAATGTATGCTATGCATATTTTACTGAAATAGTTTATTACCCATAAAAATATTAGGCAAACATGCATTTTAGACAATTTGAAAATTTCAATTGAATCCCAGTCGGTGTGAAAATGAGCCGCCACCCGTCGTTGCTTCGAAGAAAGTGACAAGAAGGGCGGATGAAGCGAAGCGCATGCATGTTGTTGTGAATGTTCCCGTCGTCGGCGTCCGTCCGATGCTGATGGGCGCTCGCTTTCAGCGTCATGTTTTGGTTTCGACGATGTAGGCCCCTGGCCTCTGGATCCGGCCTTCCTGATACCTAATAGAACATGATGCCCGAAGTATCAAAGTTGAGCAGCTTGACTGTATCTTAATAGGCTAAATTTTTGAACTAGTATGCGATACCCAAAAACGTAAACCTTGTTGCTATTCGGCTTACCGCATTTTGTACAGCTTCCCTTTCCGAATCGACAACGCAACAAATGGTTTACAAATTTGCTCGCAGCTACGCAATAAATTTCACCTGGTGAAACTTAATCCTTCCCTTGAGCCGTCCAGCAGCAGTGCTAGCGCTATAAACAAAGCCCTATATGCTCCGTATGTTACCACCTAGGCTAGAGTCGCCACCATAGCAGCATCAGCAACAGCAACAACATTCGGTTCCGCTTCCACCTGTAATTAAATCATTAAAAATCTTGACACCCACACGTGACGCACTGTGGTTCGTTGGTCGCATATAACAAATGGGCTTCGCAATCAAGTCATAAACTAACACCATTAATTCCTCCACGGTCCACGTCAAAACGTTCCACGAAAGCATAAAAAAAGCACAAAACGCTTCGCTCGGTTCCATGATGGCTCTAATTTTCGTGGGGTGGGTCCGCGGACCGGGGCGAGTCGCGATCAACGAGGTATCGCGCAAAGTCGTGAGTGACTACGGTCAGGGGACATGAATCTCCGAGCTCAGCCTCCCGGATTGAGCCACAGTTCACCAAGCGATACGCGAGTGTGAGTATTTGTAGCAATAAATCGATAAAAATTAATATGTTAAACAAGCTGTTAAATTAGACACAAATTAATAAAAACACTCGGCACCGAGGCTGAAGTGTTTCGTGAGCATAAAATTATCATAAATATTAACATGTGGCCGAAGCGGGAACGATTAGAGGCATAAATGGAATGTGGTGGTGCTCCAGAACGGGACCATTCGTTCCAGAGCGCATCGGATGATGAAACTATTTTTTGCACGCTTTGATGAGTTCATTCGCAGATTGAAATTGCGATCGTTAATGGATGAAGATTTAATGGATTCCAACATTGTGTCAGAGAAAAAAGCTTGATTGAAAAGTACTGTGTGGTACTAATGTAGCTAGGATAACCAGCTGCCTCGGATCATCTCGGAACAAACTTTGTACTCAACTTCCCCAGCATTCCGTCGCTTCGGTATGTAGAGACTACTAACTGTTCAGACATCAACTTTCAATGAGCGAAACTTATTACCCGGAAAGCTTTCCGGAAAATGACAAAATGTAATATGCATTGCACATTGCACCGAACTCGCGAGTTGCCAAATTTACACGCCTTTCTCTGGTCCAAAATTTTGCGACGACGACGACGACAGCGACAGCGACAACTAACCAGAGCGAAATGTTTCGATGGCCCTTTTCTTGATGTGCAACTTGCTGCGCTGCACACAGAAAAAAAAGCCAATAACATTAGAGGGATCGGCGCGGATAGGTACGTACGGTACCAGGTAAGAGCGCAAGTGTTTGGATGCCTTCTCTTCCGCACCGTTGAACGCACATCAAATATTTACGTACGAAATGTCTCTCGAAATAACAACCTTCCGAAATCCGCGCCCTCTTCCCTGTTACCTGAGGCTTCAAACTCGGCGAAAAGTCGGAAAAGCTGTCTGAGTTGAGCTGTTGAGCGTTGTTGTTTGCCAGACAGTTTCGAATGCACGACGACGGGAAACACCGAGGTGAGCGCAGAAGCTCGAGCACTCGCTAAAAATATGTTAAATGCTTCATTAGCGTCTACATAAATTAGTTGGATCGATGAAAATTGTATTATGCATAGACTTTGGGGGCTCCAATCCACTGAACGGTGTTGGGAGATAGTGTGAAAAAGAACATGGAAACGTTTGGGTGGTGAGCTACTACTGCAGAAGAGCTATTAGGATGGCAAACGTATTGGTAGTTATATTGGTTCTTTTGCATTGCAAGAAAACTGAACTGAATAGAGAGAGATCTGCAATATGAAAGGACAAGAACAAAAGTCTCTTGACAGATGGAAAGAAGAACATTGAAAGGTGGAAGCAGTACTTCAACGAACATTTGACGAATAGTACAGCGAACGTTATCACGAAAAATAAAACTCATCGGTCTGATCTTCGGTGAACCTACAGGGGATGGCCAAAATGTTTGGGATAGGCAACTTTTTTTCTTCCACAAAAAAATCAGCATGCTGTAACTTTTCATAGAGTGTATCAAAAAATCTCAAATTTTGACTGTTTGTCAACCTATTATATGTGCATCATTGGTACAAATTTGGGCGCGATTGATTAATTTTTCGCGAAGTTAGAACCGTTCGGGTAAAACACTATTATTCAGACAACTTATTTTTGAAGTGTCATATCTCGGAAACGAGTGAACCGAATTGAATGAATTTTTTAACGTTTATCAACAATATATTGATACTTAATACGACGTTATAAAATGTAATATTTTCTCATGGCGAATTAAGTTATACCGGGTTGAAATTTTTACACATATAGAGGAAAATAAGTCAAATTTACAATATCACACAAAAATGACTAAATGTGTTCTTCCTTCAATCTAAATAGGAATTCGGTTCACTCGTTTCCGAGATATAATAGCTCAAAAATAAGTTGTCTAAAAAATAGTGTTTTACCTGAACGGTTCTAACTTTACGAAACATTATTCAATCGAGCCCAAATTTGTACCAATGATGCACATATAATAGGTTGACAAGCAGTCAAAATTTGAGATTTTTTGATGCACTCAATGAAATGTTGTAGCATGTTGATTTTTTTTGTGAGAGAAAAAAAAGTTGCCTATCCCAAACATTTTGGCCATCCCCTGTACAAGCACTATGAGTATTCAAGAGACGCGTGCTAATGATGATCTTTGACAAGTGTGTGGTGACGAAGGGTGAATCCCGAGCTTTCTGCAAAGTACGGCGTTACCTGAAGTTTTTCAAAGTCAGGAAGAAATAGTGGGCAGGGCTTGTTACGAGAATGCTGCACAACAACCCTACGAAGTAAGGGATCACAAGAAACCTGGTTCATCACAATAAAGTGTAGAGTGGTCTTTTTCTTCAATACATATGCAGCTATGGTAATAAATGAACACAAGATAAGGCTTCCCTGGTAAGCAACTCCATGCAACATAGCTGTGCGAAAAAAGCGTAAATGTCCGACTTCAATCCATCGCCAGCAACAATCAATCCGGGAAAACACTCTCAGCTAGATGTTTTTATGTACATATCCCGCATTGATAGCACTTGGCAACCTTTATGATAACGGAAAACACGTTCAACCGGGGCTGACTGCGGTGCAATCGACGACCTCGCGAGCCCTAACCCAACTGCTCTGCAGCATACTCAGTGCACTATACAGTGCTGCACATACGGTGCAGGTCGTCGCATGGCTCCATACTCGATCATATCCATTTCAATTAATTTATAACGACGCGTGATACAACTTCACACTCACTTGGTGGCGGCGGGAGCACTTCGCTACATGAAACTTCACTTTCGCCGGAGCCAATAAATTAAAACATGTATCTCGTAGTCGTCGTCGTCGTCGTCGTCATCGTTGTCGACGTCGACAACGACGCTATTGATAACAGCAAAAAGCAGCAGCACGCACACGGGGTTCCTATACCATGCCTAACCCTTACCTCTTCGATACCGATGCGATGCGATGGTCTTTCATTAATCCTCCGGTCGTGCTACTTGCTACTAGCTCCATATCGTCGGCGTTATAGTGGGACAGGCTTTTGAAAACGCCCATAGAATCATAGCTGAGTTTCAGCACATTCCTAAGCATGCAACTTCGTGATTGACCAGAACAATCAAATTTTCACCAATGAATGTGGCATGAGAATAGAGATGATACCTTGTTTGGCATCGCATATGGACGTTTGACATGCGGACGTTTGATCAAGTACGTCTTCCCCATACAAAATATACCCATACTGTATGGGTTTAGGGCCTAAAGCTCCATAAAACAGACGCCATCTTAAAATAAATGCACATGGATGTCAAAGCATTTTCAACAGTGTAATTTCCCACATGGCTTGGTCAGCCAAAGCAAAATCAAGAAATTGACATCAGTATAACTTTACTTATCGTGAGAAAATATTACGTTTTATAAAGTCGTATCAAGTATCAATATATTGTTGATAATCGTTAAAAATTTCATTCAATTCTGTTCACTGGTTTCCGAGATATGACAGTTCAAAAATTAGTTGTCTAAGAAATAGTGTTTTACCGGAACGATTCCAACTTCGCGAAAGATTAACCAGTCGAGTTTAAGTTTGTACCAATCATGCACATATATATAGGTGAACAAACAGTCAAAATTTGAGAATTTGTTTGCATGTTTTACATTTTTGTGAGAGAAAAAAAAAGTTGCCTATTCCAAACAGTTTGGCCATTCCCTGTATTTCTCCAGATACATGCAAGATTTTTTCAGACATTCATCCACAAATTTCTCTAGGAATACTTTCAGAAAATCCTCCAAAAATTTTGGTAAAGATTTCCCAAGGAATATTCCCTATATTTTCTAGGAATTCCGCCAATGCTTTTCCGAGAAGTTTCTCCAGGAAGTTCTTGAGGGATTCTTCCTGGGATTTTTCAGTTGTACTTCCCGGCATTGCAGAACTATTACATGTAGTCCTTTAAGGAATCCCTGGAGGATTGTTTCAAGAAATTTCTATAAAAACCTTCTGAACATATCTATGGAAAATCCGATAATACATACAACATATAGACTGAAAGAGCCGTAAAACTAGCGAAAGAAACATACAACATCAATTCATGGATCTATTTCTGAATTTAACTCTCTGTTAACGCCAGTTTTAGCCAAATTCGACTGTAATTCAGGCTCACCGTTCATTCGAGTAGATAGTATCCAAATCTTATCAATCCAGTATTCTAATAGGATGAACATAACGGGAAAATCATAGATCATTACCATTTTATGTTACTTCGGGAATATTTCGGGATTCCCGAAATACCCTACAAGGCCTACAAGGTGCCCCAGTAGACGACCAATTAGTTCGTAAATTAGCTATAACTTGACTGTTCATTACTGTTTGTGAAATATATTGTTACTAGTACATACCGCTTGACAATAAAAATGTGTTTCTTGTATTGCTTTTTTCATTGAAAATTTTCTTTTCCTCGCTGAGTTGTATGGCGTTTTCTTCCAGCGAAAGTTTACGCGATACAGCAAATCGCTATATTTCACACTAACACAGCAAAAAATCTGTCAACAATAACAAAATACACATGCATTTTCAGCGAAATGCTCTATTTGCATGACAACAATCCACTCTCACAGCTAACGGATGACCGCCGTCAAATATCAGGATTGCCAACTGTCCGGCGACTGCTGTCAAATCTCTTTGTCGCCGAATCGAGCGTTGGGTCTTCGGCGCGGTAACCCAAAGGTGGGAATAAAATTTTGGGGTTTGCGCGCAATATTAAACTGAACTCGTTTCCTGTTCGCGTATTCGTGAAGACGTTACTCTGTGCTCTGTGACCGACCTGTCCATACTTC
>NC_085137.1:20446751-20496751 GCF_035046485.1 Aedes albopictus
GAGCAAAGCAAGAGCAAAGCAAGAGCAAAGCAAGAGCAAAGCAAGAGCAAAGCAAGAGCAAAGCAAGAGCAAAGCAAGAGCAAAGCAAGAGCAAAGCAAGAGCAAAGCAAGAGCAAAGCAAGAGCAAAGCAAGAGCAAAGCAAGAGCAAAGCAAGAGCAAAGCAAGAGCAAAGCAAGAGCAAAGCAAGAGCAAAGCAAGAGCAAAGCAAGAGCAAAGCAAGAGCAAAGCAAGAGCAAAGCAAGAGCAAAGCAAGAGCAAAGCAAGAGCAAAGCAAGAGAAAAGCAAGAGCAAAGCAAGAGCAAAGCAAGAGCAAAGCAAGAGCAAAGCAAGAGCAAAGCAAGAGCAAAGCAAGAGCAAAGCAAGAGCAAAGCAAGAGCAAAGCAAGAGCAAAGCAAGAGCACCTTTTGTCCTTCGACCTTTTGTCCTAAAAACCGTTGATAGGCTTGAAAATCAAAGTGCTCTAAAATAGTTTGACCCGTATTAATTGTTTTTTTTTCATTAGGGTGGTTATTTTAAAAATAGGGTAGTCCTGAAAAAACGACATTTCTTAGTTTTTTAGATTTTTGAAGCGCAATAACTATTGAACCAATTAACCGATTTGCAATCTTTTTGACGAATGAAAAGATTATTAGTTCTAGATTTAAATCGCGAAAACATATTGGTAAACTTTAATATGCAGAAATGAACAAAATATCAGTTTTTTATGATTTTTACAATGTTGGGCCACAACGACTCTACTTTTTTATATTTTTTACAAAAGTTTCCCTATTTTTCCATAACATATAAAAAAATTAGAAATGTTCTTCAGAGGAATTTTTGTACTGGATTTTATTTTAATTTCAAGTTTTTGTGTTTTATACGTGTAGAATAACCATGCACCTCCATCACTTTAAGATTGCCGTTTATTTTTTTTTTCTGGGAATTCTTCAAAAGTTTTTTCTGTGATTCTTCAAGGAGTTCTTCTCACATTCCTCATGGAGTTTATTAGAGTCTTCCTTGGATTCCTCCTCAAACTTCTTCGACGATTCCCTCAAAGGTTCCTCCTGATATTCCTACTGGGATTGCTACGAAATTTTCCAAGATTGACCAGAAGCTGCTGCTTGGGATTTATCTAAGAGTTCCTTCAAAGATTCATCCATCTGGGAATCTTAATCGTGAATTCTTCCGGAATTCACTCCTTCCCTTTAGGATTTCTTTTGGGATTTCTCAAGGAGTTTCTTCTGAGATTCATCTTTTGAAAATTCCGAAATTTCTTCCTTTCGGGATTCTTCTAAGATTTTTTTTCCTGGATTCCTCAAGGACTTCCTTTTGAATTGTCTCCAAGAGTTCTTTCTGAGATTGATTTAGCAGATCTTTCCTGGATTCCACTAAAAATTTCTTGAGGAGTTTTTCATTAGCTCTTATCGGGATTACTCCAGGAACTCCTTCTAGCATTCCTTTATAAATTACTCCCATATTTACTTCTGGGATTTCTTCAGGAGTTTCTCCGGAGATTACACCAAAAGTTCCATCCAAGTGGGATCCTTTCAGGAATTTCCCCTGGATTTATTCCAGGTTTGGGGATTTTTTTTTATTACCGTACGGGTTTGGGCCGAAGGGTCTCAATTTTTCCACAATCAGGGCACATGGATAAATGAATAAAAAAAAATTGAGAAAAATTCAAGGTCGCCTATTTTTCCGGAAAACTCAGGTGGAAATTTCTTGTTTTCCTCTGACACTACTTACTTTGAACAATCATAACTCATGAACGAAGCGTCGTAGAAACAAAGTAGTTTTCAGAAAATGAAAGCAAATTTCCTCAGAAATCAAAAAAAAAAAAAATAAACTGGACAAAGTTTTCCACAAAATATTTCACAGTTGAGAAAATTCGTAAAGAAAAGCCGGAAAAACTATGCCCGAACTCGTAGAAAATTTTCAAAAAAAACATTTTTGAGAAAGTTATTTCATAAGCTTTAATTGCTAAAATTTTTGGAATGTATTTGTTTTGGTTTTTGAGTTATGGCCAATTTTGTTTAAAAATGTCCAAATGTGCCATATTAGCCTTTATATTTTTTGAAAATTTTCCACGAGTTCGGGCATAGTTTTCCGGTTTTTTTTAAATTTCCTCAACTGTGGAAAATTTTGTGGAAAACTGTGTCCAGTTTATATTTTTGTTTTGATTTCTGAGAAATTTGCTTACATTTTTTAAAATAAACTTTGTTTCTATGATGCTTCGTTCTTGAGTTATGATTTTTCAAAGTAAGTAGTGTCAGGCGAAAACAATAAATTTCCACCCGGGAAAATAAGCGACCCTGATTTTTTCTCAATTCATTTATCCATGAGCCCTGCCTGTGGAAAAAGTTCCATGAAAATCTGAGACCCTTCGGCCCAATTTGTACGATAATTAAAACAATGCCCGTTTCCTTCAGAAGTTCTATCCAGTATTACATAAGAAGTTCCTTCCATGCATTTCATAATTTCCAAGAATTCGTCTAGGAAAAACTTCTTAGGGCATTCCTCGTAGAACTTCTGTCGAGCACTCGATACTGAATAAGTCAGTAAGTCGTAGACGAAATAGGCCTATCCCGGGCAGAGGTCAAGTACTGACGATCAAAATGTGATATTGGTTTGTTTGAGATAAGAGGTAAAAGTACTGAAAATAATAGCAAAAACATGTTCTTGAACCATCTAACCAAAATCAAAATTTGATATTTGAAGATCAATCAAATAGCTCACTGCTATTGGTTAGATCTTACCAAGAGCTAAATGTGCTATGATGATGATGTTCCAGGAGTAAATTTGAGATATTATTTTCAGTACTTTTACCTCTTATCTCAAACAAACAAATATCACTTTTTGATCTCCGTATCAAAATATGCTATTATTGAGCTTTTTTCCTCTGCTCGGGATCTGCCCGAAGATAAGCAAAGTAGTGGAAATAAAAGGAATTTGCTCGTCCTTTTATAGTTTTTCTTTAAAAGTTTCATTTTCTAGTTTATCTTTTGCAAAAGTGAATAGTGAAGTTTTTTTTTTTAATTTTAAACTAGTGATTCAAGTATAAAGGTTCTACTTAAGGTGAAACATCAAGAAATCCCATTGAAATTTTGCATACAAACTTTAGAGGCACAAATCTGATAAACGAAGCATCAAAGCCAGCCGCACTTGTTTATCCTGGCTTTGCTCACTTGCAAAAAGAGGCAGCTTTTCTAAATCGAGCGTAATTATTTACGAATTTTCAAGATCGGTGCTCTTGAAAATGTGAGTAGGATACCAAGTCGGCCATTGTGGCAGCCTTATTTGTATCCTCTGATGTTTCTCCTTAAAGTTCCAAAAGTGTTAGTGAAAGTTAAGTTGTAATATCTGTAATTATTTGCTATTTTCCGTCTGTTATGACGGGAATTAGAACATATGACGAAGTAGATTTCTACCCTACTACAAACGTTTTTGGAACAGATTGTCTGCTGCAATTATCGATTGATTTTCATACCTTAGGGAAGACTTTGCCAGCTACAGACAGAGATATAACTGTAAATGTTTGCTGCAGAATAGATATGCTTTCAAATATACGCAATCATTTTTAGACTTTTCCAACTTTTTTTATGATGAACAGAAATATTCCACTTCGATTTGTTATGATAACAGTGTTTTGTGTCTGGTTTCATTCTTCAGTTCTCCACTGTTTTTTGCAGCATTTTCCGTTTTTGCTTTGGTTCCCAGTGAACTTCGCGTCCACATTCATCGACCACTCGTTTCTTCTAGACATTCGCTGTTTTTTTTTTGTTTCCTTGTTAGTTTTTTCACCAGACTCCAAACTTACCGACTGACCGTGTTGGTTCCCCATCATAATCAACGAAGAACCACCATCATCGTCAGCATCAGCCAGCAGCCCTGTCTGTATAGAAGTGATTTTAAAGTGATAGGTATTTAGTTTCAATAAGTTTTCTGCCTCATCGAGCTCTTCTTCTGGCCGCCGCGCAGTCGGCTGTGATTGCTACTTCATCGAAGAAAAAAAAAAGCACACTTTTCAGGCTACTGTGTTTATTGTTTTAAAAACATGATTAAGTTGCCGGTGCAAAACCGTAGCAGGCGAAGAAGAAACACAAATTGATCGATCCAACTAGCAGTTGCTAAAGCAGACAATCGCTCGATCGGGTGCAACTCAATGGATCCTCTTAGGCTCTTAGCCTCAGTTCGCTCGTGTCGTCATCGAAGACACTAGCTAATACATACACAATGAAATGAAGCGAAGATAAATGATGCATGCAAACCATTTAGGCCTAATGGAATTCTTGCTTAATAGAACGTAAAGAGAGCAATACTTGCTTCAGTTTGGCATTCGGAGGTTTGTCATTCTTAGGAGGAGGAAACAAAGTGATAGAACCGGGAATGCAACCCGCCACTGGGCCAGGGAGCGACCAAGCTGTGAAAAAAGAGCGTTGAGCGTCCCATCGTTTCTTGAAAGATTACGCTTCAGTGGTTTTCGCTGCTTTCGCGTATGCACAACACTTCCAAATGCCAACTCTTGCCCTCTTGTCCTGCCTCAGTCATGATCCAATCCAAACAGACTCAGACGAACGGGTCGTTTGGGTTGCTCTGCAATTTTCCCATATTGGGGCTTGACCTGAATTGGTTAGAGTGACTTACTACTAGGCAGAGAGGAACACCACGACGATATGGGCGACCACACCGATGACGATGACGACAATCAAGGCAGACGGCCACGCGGATGAGATGCTGAATGGGGAATGTGGTTGGTAGGTATATTCATCACCACTTCGGAGATAAGTTAAGGAGACCTTCCGCGAATTGGCTACTGCATGGTTCGGAAGGTCGAAGGAATTTGCAAATGTGGTTTGCTCTAAGAAATTGACTCTCGCTGAGTTGAAAGGGGAGGCACCGTTGTTTGACTGGTTTTAACACAAATGTTGTTGTTTTTCGGATAACCAACCGAAATGTTATGTTAGACATACGTAATGCCTGAAGTTCATAGTCACAATATGTGTTGAAAAATGGACAAATTAAGTGGAAAAAATCCACGTAGTTCTGTTGGGGTTTGAACCCACGTCTCCCCAAGTTCGCTAGACAGGGCGCGTTAACCAACTCCGCCACAGAAGAAGTAACAACTCTGTGAAGTAGAAAGCCAACCTGAATCCAACGCCCACCTCACCCCACGTTCTCACCGCCACAAGAATGTACATCTGAGGACTAGTTGATCCAACAAAAAATATTCGATTTAGAGACCCTTTCGATCCTGTCAGTAGCGCTGATCCCGAACTTGCTCGCAAACATTGTTCCAGAACAGACACAAGGCAAAGCGTGACGCAAGCGAACTATGCCTGCAGCCAACCAATGCTTCGGTGACCGGAGACAGGGATCTCAGGATGTATAACAGAATTGGGAAAGCACCGAATAGACTCGATCTCTGCATTTGTGATTATTCACAACACTAACTCTTAATTATAACTACATAGAGACTTACAGGGCTGCTATATGATTCTAATCCTTCTGTAATCCCATAACATGAAATAATAATTCTTGTAAACATTACGTTTTTTTGTGCCTGCATACGTACATATTAGAAATTTCCCCTACAAAATATAAAAAACCGCTTGCGAATTTTTATGCCTTCTCGTATTGGAGTTTTCAAATTTTGTGTGATCTAACACGTGCTAAATAAAGAGAAACTCTGTGATATTGGGACAACAACCAGAAATCCCTCAAAATAAATAAGAGAAATACTACAGTGATTCTTTACAAGCTCGGGATTTCTTCAGAAATTTATTTAAGGATTACCCCAGAGATTCCTCCACGCACCTTAAACATTTCGGAAATATTCTCCAAGGATTTCTTTTATTCTCAAATTTTTCATGATTTTCTGCCAGAAATTTCATCGGAGAGATTTCTCTGAGAATTCTTCCAGGGATTCCTTTAGAAAATCATAGATTCTCTCCAAAAAATATTCCTTTAAAAATATCTGCAGGAATTCCATTCAATTTTTAGAAAATCCTCCAGGAATACTTTTCAATAAGTCTTCTGTAGTTTCTTTACGACAATTGTTATAAAAATCTTCCATTAATTGCTTCAACAATTGGTGGTGAGGCTTCATGGCCGAGCGGCTAGTGTCACCAAACATTTAGTTACATTATGCTGGGGAGCGCAGGTTAGATTCCCACCGCAGCTGTCAAAAAGTTTTTGGGTGTACCCCTGGGCGTTGCATGCTAGTCCATTGTCTAGTATTGTCAAAGTGTCGTGCATAATTCAAAAAAAATGAATAGCTCACTGGAAGCATTAATCGTGTCCGAGTTAAAAAAATCCTCTGGAATATTCTGCAGAGGTTCTTCCAGAGATTTATCGAAAAATTCCCTTAGAAAAACGTCCATGGAATTCCTTCAAAGTTTTTTTTTTCAGAAATCCATTTGAAAAGTATTTCAGGAAATCATCCATGGATTTTTTCAAAAGTGTTTTCAGCGATTCCTCCAGAAATTTCTTTGAGGATTTCTTCTTTTAAATCTTATACAATTCTTCCAAATTAATATACGGAAATTCTTCCAAAGATTAGACATTTTCCTGGAGATCGCATCAGAAATTCCCAATGAGAATCCTCCATGAGTGTGTCCAGGAAGCCCTCAAGAAATCTTCTATAAAAGCCTTCCAAAAATGCTCCTTAGTCTATAAACGAAAAACTCAAACTTTTTTCGAAGACACAGTGTGTGTTTAAAAAGTAGAATAACTAGCCACAGATTTTTTTTTCGAATAAATGTAATCAGTTATTTGGAGGTAGCTATCAACTGAGGAATCTGGAAACCTGGGACGATTTTCGGCTTGGCAGTCGCAATTGCAATCAAATGATCAGATATTTTCCTTCATCCGACGTTTCGATGTTTATTACATCTTCTTCAGGGAATTAGAAGTGTTAATCGCTTTCGTTCTGAAAAGCTTTGTGAAAGCATAATCCGTCTAAAACAATATTTTAAAAAACGTTGGGATCCACTTCTAGAACACTAACAATATTCGCAGAATTCGGTTCGCGCTTCTAACAACACTACCAACGGCCAATTTGTAATCAGTTATGTACCTTTTAATTCCGCCCTATTTTGCTTATCCTTTGACAGATACGCGTATTTCGACTACTACTTGTAATCTTTCTCAGTGTCAGTTATCCTGCCTTTCTTCAACTTAGTGTACTCAAGAGCACTTCCACAGTTATTAATTGAAGGGTTTTCTTTGCTTGCCATTGCATGAATGTGTACATTGTGTGGCAAGTAAAATGGTACACTATGCCCAGGGAGTCGAGAAAAATTTTGCCGACCGGAACGGGAATCGAACCCGCCGTCTCCGGATTGGCCATCCACAGCCTTTATCATTAGGCTAACTGGAGATCTACTATATTACTTTTTATGCTGGATGAGTACGACTGGAATAAGGTTACGATGGGTATTATCGGCAGGTTTTTCTCTTCGTCATTGGGGTTTTTTCGGTCAAATTTCCTGAAACTTGGCCATATAATTCAACTTGGTTGGGATTTGAGGCCAACTCTGAGTTTCACAGCTTTTTTTTTTTTTTTTTCTTGAGTGGTTGCTCGTAGGTGCGGGTCTCAGCTTCGACATCGTGGTCTTCAGGTCGGCGACGAATTCTGGTGTCGGCTTGTTGCTGTCACCAGAGACGAAAAACTCACCAGGCAGTCGAAGTGAAGTGCCATAGGTAAGCTCGGCAGCCGTTGCTTGCAGGTCTTCCTTCAGCGATGATCGGATTCCGAGGAGCACGATGGGTAGAACTTCCGGTCCAGCGAGAGTTCTGATGGCACATTATAGCTGCACACCTAGAAAATATCGTGTAATTTTAAGTGTCCTGAACCTGACATATACGAGCATCTTGAAAACACAAATTTAGAGGTTATAACATGTAAATTATGGTCTTTCAAGACACCCCAAACTAAAACTTATTTTTCTTAGCGTCTAGCAATCGCTAGAACCGATTTGACAGATAAAACATAGAAAAGTAAAATATTGTCATGCATGGGATTCGAACACCGGATCTGCTGATCGTGAGCCACATCTCTTACCTCTCGGCTATTTCACCGAGTTGGAAGGTGGCTGATGAACGTTATACTGATTCTACGTTACTGGTGAAACGGATTTGTTAACCAACCAGCACTTACACGATGCGCGTAAAATTGAGTCCAATTTGTGATTCAGTCTTGAAAACATTTACGTTATTTGGTGATTCCGTTTCGTGGAAATTTCAGAATTTCTAAGTGTGTGCTTTGAGTTGACGATGCGTGCGCTCGATCTGCCCATACTCCATGCACGGTGACGTCATCAAGAAATCGCTCTTTTTCTCTCCTACGGGAAATTAGAAAACAACAGGACCAACACCTGTCAAATTTGACAGGTACTGGTCCTGTTGTTTTCAAACTCTCTGAAAGAGCTAAAGAGATAGATTTTCGCCGTGAGGTGGTCTATTAGCCTGCAGGTGATATGGAGTGGTGCGCACGTGTGTGATTCCGAGCATCCGTGTCAGTGCAGTGTGCGGAACAACTCGGATTCAAATTGTCTCCCACAGTCCGTAGTTACATTTGTTGGAACACCGAATCGGGAGATCCAGCCGCTGACGAAGGCACGTGCGACGGTGAGCGCCGTCATGTTAGGTAGTGGAAAAATCTCAGGCCATCGGGTGAATTTGTCGATGATGGTGAGACAGTACATATTACCTTCGGACGGTGGAAGCGGGCCGATGAGTTCCATGTGGATGTGCGCAAATCGTTCGTTCGGGGTTGAGATCCTGGCGATCGGAGTCTTGTTGTGTCGCTGTACTTAAGATTTCTGGCAAGGGATACAGTGAGTAACAAACTGTTTGCAGTCACGACGAAGAGAAGGCCAGATGAATCTCTCAGAGACGAGTCGAGTAGTGGCACGAACTCCGGGATGGGATACACCTGAGAGAGAGGAGACAGCTCACTGACGGAGCCGATGTTTACATTTCTTCTTCTTACTTCTTTTTACAATTTTGTGCGCCGCACAATGGTTTGAAAATTTATTATTGGTCAAAACTGTTTTGCATATTGAGTTTGCTGCGACAGAGCATGGAAAATAAATGGATTCGTTGCGCTGGTTGAGGAAAACTGTTCATCATAATTTTATCTTTTTTAATTTCAACAAACGGAGCGAAATTTTAATAAGATACTTTAAATATTGGGCCACTCCACACCACCAATGTGCGATTTTCAGCTCGGTTCGCGGTGACAGTTTGTGACAGGTCCTCCTTGACATTAAGTAGCACGCAATCGAAGCCAGCTGTCTCCTCTCTCTCTCAGGGATACACTGTGCAGCTTCTCCATGATTCTCCGCCGAAATTCGTGTGGAACGAACGGACGGATGGCTTCTGTAGAGATGTCGCAGTATATCGGTGTGGAGGCTAGAGGTGATTTCAGTCGCTTCAGCTTAACGGTTGTGTTGGTTGGTGGGTTCTCCAAAAATTTCTGCAGCTCAGGCTCGGTCTTCTGCAACTCAGCCATTCGGTCGCAGTCGATTGCCTCGGTGGTGGTAATGGTGTTGATACGACTCAGCATGTCGGCGACTTTATTTGCTTCGCCCGATACATGCCGAATGTCGGTGCAGTACTCACTGATGTAGCTGAGTCTGCGCTGTTGTGTTGGAGTTGCTTTGTCGGGTCGTTGCTGCAAAGCGGTGGTGAGGGGCTTGTGATCTGTATAGATATAGAAATCTCGAGCCTGCAGAATATCACGAAAGTGCTTGACTGCTTCGTACATAGCGATTAGCTCTCTTTTGTACGTGCTAGCCTTTTGTTGGCTCTCGCTCAATTTTCTGGAGAAGAAAGCAAGTGGTTGAGGGCCATTGTTCGTGATCTGGTGTAGGACGGCTCCGATGCAAGTGTTAGAAGCGTCGACGTCTAGGGCGAGCTTCGCTTCTGGAGACGGGTGAGCAAGCAGAGTAGCGTTCGCCAAATCCTGCTTGCATCGTTCGAATGCTTCATTCGTGGCTTCGCTCCATTCGAGTTCTGTAGTGTCGTTGCGGACATTTCCACCGATCATCGCCTGCAGAATCTGTTGGTTTGCTGCTGCTCGTGGGATGAAGCGTCGGTAGAAATTTATCGTGCCGAGGAACCTCTTCAGCTGCTTGGCGTTTGTTGGCCTCGGGACATCCAGGATTGCTTGGACCTTGCTGCGCTTGGGCTTGATTCCGTCGGGAGTGACTTCGTGGCCCAGGAAATCGACTGATTCCTGACCAATCTGGCATTTTGCGGCGTTGATGACGAGGCCGTTTTGTCTCAACCGCTCGAAAACGATGCGGAGGTGCTCTTTGTGTTGCTCTACGTTGTCTGATGCAATGCAGAGATCGTCGATGTAGGGATAGACGAAATCGAGGTCGCCCAGTATGGCGTGCAGGTGCCTTTGCAGTGTTTGACCTGCATTACGCAGCCCAAAGGTCATATAGTTGAACTCGAAGAGTCCGAATTGGGTTGTGATGACCGTCTTGGGGACATCTTCGGGGGCCATTGGGATTTGGTGGTACGCACGCTGCAAATCAATACAGGTGAAAATTTTCTTACCGTGCATGATGCTAGAGAAATCCTGTATGTGAGGCACGGGGTACCGGTCGGGAACGGTGATGGCATTCAGGTTCCGGTAGTCTCCACACGGTCGTCACTAGTATGGGACAAACATCAAATTCTCGCTCCAGTCGACTTTTTCGATTCCATTTAGGTCCTATATAAACTGCAAAATTTCAGCGCAATCGGTGAAACTATAATTTAGCGCAAGCGGTTCAAAGTTTTCATAGAATATACTATGGGAAAAGTTACACTTTCAGATAAAAAATCCCAGAAGTTGCCCCTTGTCTCCTTAATTCAAATCGATCAATGCTTCTTGTAGAAAAATTATTTATGAAGCTTTCCTTCGAAGACCGCAAAACAATTGGATGCTTGTGGAAAAAGTTATTGATTTATTACCGATTAGTGATCCAACAAACGGCTTTTTGTTTTGTTTTATCAGCAGCACTGCAACTGCTGCCTTGGCTGCTGCTGTTTCTGGGGGTGATGATGCCTCCCGCCACCCCATGCAACAACGGCAGCAGCAGTGCTGCTGATAAAACAAAACAAAAAGCCGTTCGTTGGATCACTAATCGGTAATAAATCAATAACTTTTTCCACAAGCATCTAATCGTTTTGCGGTCTTCGAAGGAAAGTTTTATCATTGATTTTTCTACAAGAGGCGTTGATCGATTTGAATTAAGGAGACAAGGGGCAACTTCTGGGGTTTTTTATCTGAAAGGGTAACATTTCCCATAGTATATTCTATGAAAACTTTGAACCGCTTGCGCTAAATTATAGTTTCACCGATTGCGCTGAAATTTTGCACAGTTTATATGGGACCTAAATGGAATCGAAAAAGTCGACTGGAGCGAAGATTTATTTTTTCATACAAGCGTGTCCCATACTAGTCGCCACTTGCCGTTCGACTTCTTGACGAGGTGCAGCGGGCTGGCCCAGCTGCTTTTCGACGGCTGACAAATTCCTTGCTCCATTAGGAACTGGAACTCAGCTTTCGCTTCTTTCAGTTTGTCGACAGGTAACCGGTGGGGACGGCCCGGTGATGATCTGGTGGACGGTGTTAGCTTTGGTCGGTTTGTGTTTCATATCGAGGACGGTGATGTCTCGATACTCGGCGAGGATTTCGGCAAACGGGGAATTCGCATCTGGCTGGCTCGGTCGCTGCTCGGATGTTTTCGATCTCTAACCGGGTGGTATTATCGATCAACTTGTTTCTCCGCAGATCCACGAGAAGATCGAAATGTTTGAGGAAGTCGCTACCGATGATAGGGGATTTCACATCGGCGATGACGAATACCCACAAGAATGTTCTTCGCAAACCCAGATCGACGGTGATGCGTTTGGTACCGTAGGTCTGAATTTGGGTACCGTTTGCGGCGAAAAGTTGCTCGGAGATTGTTGGCTTGAGGCGTTCCTTTGGTGTGGGTGGTACGACAGAGATGTTAGCGCCGGTGTCGATGAGGTACCGGTTCGAAGTTTTGAGGTCGTGGATGTGGATTCGCTGGACGTCCGCGGTTTGGTTCAGGCTGCTGGTGTTCTGGGTCCGGGTAGGTTCGCTAGGTGTTGCGGGGTCGACGACGGTGGTACTTGAGCTAATTCTCTCTTGGGCGAGAGTACACCTCGATATTCCCGTCGAAAAAAATGCACTTGACGTTGGGGTTATCACTTCTGTTCTTCTCACACTTCCTAGCTTGGGCACCGTGTCGGAAACCAACAAATCCAACGACGGCTTGATTTGCTTCTCGCTGGGGTCTCTTCTCGCCGACCGGACGAACGATGGCGTGGACGGCTACGCTGTCGGTCGCGTCCACGGAAGTTACCTGACAAGGCTTCATCCAGGCGTCTCGATAGTGCTTCGATGCGTTGTTCGAGGGACGATGTCGATGAGGGTTCGGGCTTCTGAACGGCTGCGATTTGCTCACGGGGTGCCTCCAAAATTTTATCCGCCACCTTCGCTTGCTCGTCGAGCGCCGCAGTTAGCATGGCGGCGATGATAGAACGAGTGGTGTTGGGAAGGGCTCGCAACCAGAGGTTAGACAATACGCTGTCGGTGCAACCTACTCCGCCCAAGCGGCGCATCTCGGACAGGAGAATACTTGGTTTTTGGCCCCCTAAGGACATACCGGAAAGCAGGCTGGTCAATCGCTGCGTTTCTAACGGCTGGAAATGCGCCATCACAGCTGCTTTGAGACAGTCGTACTTGTCGTTGGTGTTCGACGCGTTGCAGCTAGTGATCACTGTGTGCACTAATTTCGCGCGCGAACCGAGGGCAACGATTACGGCATTGAACTTGAACTTATTGTTCCGTATGGAATTAACACTGAATGCCGCCTCGCGACACATGAACCAGGTTTCAATGTCGTCTGGGTCGAAATCCGGGAAACTGATTTTGGCAATGACCGGCTGTTCTTTGGAGTCGACGTCATCTTCTTTCGTGGTTTTGTTCGCGACTCCAGAAAGTTCTTCGGTCGTCATTGCGATTTTCACACGCGGGTGATATCGGCACTGTGATTTCGCGGAAACGAAAACAGATTTTTACGATCGCGGGTCGATCACTTTTAGACTAATCGCGGTTCGAATGATTTCGCGACGTCGGGGTCACCAGCTGTAGGGTTTATAGTGCCTACAATTTCGGATCGGATGAAAGACGTTCTTTCGGATAATAGTTGGACTATCGCGTTTGGTGGTCTATCAATAACTAAAACTATATTTACAATTTCGTGTGAGAGTACAAGGGAAATGTACATATGTGTGTTACGTATTAACAGATTTTCATAGTGTTGTGTTATATTATAATTCAGGTTAATTTGTGTAAATATGGCGTAATAGGCTAACGTGTCGTATACGCCACATATGTATACAAGGAATTCAAAACATTCAGTTGATATGTATATAAGAAGCTCCCTTTAAAAATGCGGCAATACCTAATGTAACGAGGAACGATTGACAGCGTAGGAGAATTATTTGTTATAAGAAGTGTGATTAGTCTTTTTAATTTGTTCTGTATTTGTAGTTACTTCTTGAAAAGGGTTTAATAAAAAGCCGAAACGTCAGGAAATGCAAAACCACACGTTTTGATTTACCCAAGACTGAGAAAGCCAACATTTCGGAGTTACTTTTATAAATTTCTCCTGCGTTTTTTTTTTTCAAATCGTCTTGAATTAATTCAAAGCTTTCTCCTGGAGTTGTTTTAGATATTCTTCCAGGAATTTTTCAGAATTTTTCCCAGAAATTGCACAAAAATACTGGAAAGTTTCTTGAATAAATTCTTTAACGAATTTTCAAAGAAATCTGTGGAGGTTTGTCTGACAGAATCTCTGAAAAAAAAACATCCTGGTGTAATCTTTGGAAATTCCTAGATGAATTTTTTGTAAATTTTCTGGATTCCCAGACAAAAAAAATTGAAGTAATTTATGACGATATCTTTGCAGTAATTTCAGGGTAAATGCCCCCTCATTTCTTTTTTTTGGAAAAAAATATTGTGAGAAACTTCTGAATAAGCTCTGGAAGCAACCCCTGGAGAAACTTCCAAATGAATCTTTTAAGATTTCTGGATATATGGATCATGAAGGAACCTCTGGTGAAATTCCAACAATAATTTGTGAAAGTTTCAGTGGAAAAAAAATCTGAATTTTAAAAAGGAAAACTTTAGAGGAACATCTGAAAGAATGTCCGAATCTTTTTTAAAACCAAAACCTCCTGGAATTAAAACTTTTGAAGAAACCTTTGGAAGGATTCTTGGAGAAACACCAAAGGAATCCTCGGAAGAAGATCTGATAGTATCCCAAGAGGAATATCCTGTAGACTCCCCGAATTTCTGTGGAAACCGTGGACTTGTTTTTATGAATTAAGGGAGAAATTCTTGAAAAAAAAAAAAACCTGGAGGAATACAGGAGTGCCTTCTAACGGGGGACCTGTAGGAATCTTTGGATGAGTTCTTGAAAATCTTGTGAGAAATACTTTTTTATAAAAAATCAGGTAAATGTTTGTTAAATCCTGAAGGAATCCCAAAGGAATTTCTGTCGATGTCCCTGGAGGTAGTCATGAAAAATATTCTTAAGACGTTCATGGCAAGGAACGCACTCTAGTTTTCGGAGAAATCTTCCTGGGATATTTAGTTCTTGCTGAATTAATAAAAGGAACTCCTGCAGGAATGAAATACAGAAAAAAAAATCGTGGAATAATTCTAAATCAGGCGCAACATTGAAGGCGTACCAGTATAGGAGGCAAATCAATTTGGAAACTTTGAGTAACCAGCTCAGATTCATATATGACAGCATCTCCACGGGGGTAGTATTTGTTAGTAGAAAAGGATTTGTTCATCTAAGAGTCGCATATAAAGCCTGTATCCGCAATAATCGGGACACAGCAATACAACTGTAACTCTGAAATAGATATATTAAAATTTCTCAAAGTTGGCATAATAACATCTTAATAAGTGTTCTTATCACCTACAAAATTCCATGTGAATCGGTGCAGTACTTTTTGTTGTAGCAATGAAAGAGTAGAATGTGCGCCATTGAATTTTGTACAGCCCCTAGTTTTGCTTGTCAGCGCTGTAACTTTTGAATTTAGCAAAGGAAATGGCTGAAATTTTGAACATAAATCTCTCAATCTACGTTTGTTGCATATGCAAAATTTCAAGAAAATCGATGCTCTATCAACAATTTGATAGTCGAAACATTTATTGGGACTGAACGTGATTTTAGCCCCTCAGACAGCAATTTGTCAGCAGCCATTTTTTGTTTCGATTGTACTAATGAAAGTACTACACAAATAATCATAAAATTTTGCAGGCATAAAATACCCATAATCAACCATCTTTTGTGAAAATTTCATAAAAATTGGCAGAGAAATTCAAAAGTTATGAATAGGCAAATATCGCACATGGAAAACACTAAAAATTCTCACTAACACTCACCCCTCTCAACACCAGTAGCTTTCAAATCAATTGATCAAAGTTGATGATATTTTGCAAGAAAGTGTCTCTATAAGTATCATAACTGCTAGCGAAATTTCATAATTATCATCACATGACTTTGAACTGTAGCGTAAAAGAACCATCTATGATGCGAATGAAAATTGGTCATGATTGTACAAAATGCTTAAAACCACGTCTGTTTGTTTTTCATCCACAGTTAAAAGTAATGCATCATTTTTCATGAAATTTGGCTTAAATAATAAACATACACCACAGAGTCACTGGCGTAGCCACGGTGGGGGGGGGGGGGGCTTAAGGGTTAACCCCCCCTCCCCCCCCCCAAGAGCCAACATTTCTGGAAACAAATTTCCAGTATAAAACGCTTTGTGATGTAAAATTTTTTTGGCTGCGCCGCTATTTTTAACCTACCGCTCAAATTAATTATATATATTTACGAAATGTGAGTGTCAAATAGAAAAAGGTATTATTGAACATCGAAAACCCCTCCCAGAGCAAATTTCTGGCTACGCCACTGCGACAGAGTTATCAGTAAATTTTCTGGCCAGTTGAACTGATTCATAACAGAGCTACAGCCGTACTTCTGTGTCCCGATTATTGCGGATGCAGGCTTTATGGTAGAGGTGTTCTCATCGATCAAAACGGATTTCCCCGAGAATTTATCCAAGGCTTCCATTGCATATTGTTCCAGGGATTTCTTCGGAAATTCCATCAGTGTATACTTGGATCATTCTTCGAAAAATTTTGTCAAAAAATTCTTCAGCATTTTTTCCTGATTTATTCAACCTACATTTGTATTGGAATTCCTTAGAGAATTCATCTAGAAACTCTGCATTTGTCAAGGATTATTAACCCTTCAGCGCGCGCGCTGTTGTAAAAAGTACAACACCACCAAAAAACCTCGCTTTTCGCATACAGCGCGAGCGCGGTGCAGTTTCGGTTGCTAGATGGCGCGCGTCCTGGAAGGTTAAGAAACTTGATGCTGGCGCGCGTCCTGGAAGGTTAAGAAACTTGATGCTTACTCTTCACTTGGACAATCTGCCAAGAAATCCTCCGACGATTGAATTGGAAAATCCATAAGGTATTCCTTCCACAAATACTATCCTGCAAGAAATGTCAAATTTCTTCAGGGATTTCTCAGGGAATTTAATCCAGAATTTTCTATGAAGTATGTTTTACGGTGAGGATTTTTTTAGAAATACTTTCAGAAGTTTTCTTTGAGATTCTTTTAGGGAGTCTTTCAAGGGTTCCATGATCATTGGTTCCGGCATTTTTGGAGGTATTTTCCCAGAGGTAACTAAGATATTCTCAATTCCTTCAAGAATATTTTTCGAAATTTGTTGTGGAATTTCTCAAGGGGTTTCTTCAGAAGTTTAAGGTATTGATTGTAGTCTGATTCTTTCAGACAAATGTTTTAAGTTTTTCCAGTGATTCCTTCAATAATTTTTCTAGAGTTTTTTTTAATTTTTTTTCAAGGGTTCTTCAGGCATTTCCTGCTAAGTTTGTCATTTCATTAGGAAACAAATTAAAATGTCCTGCAACACATTATTTCAAATGTCCTTGAAACATTTTTTTTGCAATTGTTTCTTCCCTTGTAAATTTTCCCACAGATTTAATCGAGAATTACTCCTTTAAAGTTAAAATGAAAATGTTTACCATGGAAAATCGAGAATGATTAATATCCTCCTTCTCCTCCTCCGTTCCGGCTAAGGCCGGGGTGCCCTCTGATGTACAAAGTAGCCGTCTCCATTCCACTCGATCCATAGTCGGATTAACGTTTCCGCCATCGTCTCATATTTACGAGCAATAATATCAATATCATCAGCAAAACCAAGCAGCTTAACGGACTTCGTCAAAATCGTTCCACTCGTGTTCATCCGCGCTCTCCTTTACACCCCATAAAGCAATGTTGAGCAGCAAGCACGAAAGACCATCACCTTGCCGTAACTCTCTGCGAGATTCGAAGGGACTCGAGAGTGTCCCTAATACTCAAACTACGCACTCGATTCATCGTCGCCTTGATCAATCGTATCAGTTTATCCGGGAATCCGTATTCGTGCATAATCTGCCATAGCTGTTCTCGATCGATTGTATCATACGCCGATTTGAAAACGATGAACAAGTGATGTGTGGGCACGTTGTATTCGCGGCATTTCTGCAACACCTGGCGGATGGCGAACATCTGGTCCGTTGTAGCGCGTTCACCCATAAATCCAGCCTGATATTTCCCCACGAACTCTCTTGCAACCGGTGATAGACGGCGGCATACAATTTGAGAGAGTATCTTGTAGGCAGCGCTCAGTTGTGTGATCGCGCAGTAGTTCCCGCAATCCAACTTGTCGCCCTTTTTGTAGATGGGACGAACGATACCTTCCATCCATCCTCCGGTAATACTTCCTTCTCCCAAATCTTGGTAATGACCCAATTTAGTCCTCTCACCAGTGCTTCTCCACAGTATTTTAGAAGCTCGCTTGGTAGTTGCTCCAGCGGCTTTGTTGTCTTTCAACCGGCCAACCTCCTTCTAAATCTCTTGGAGATCAGGAGCCGGAAGTTTTTCGTCCTGTGCACATACTCCTAGATCTGTTACCACGCTACCTTCAGTACTTGCAACTTCGTCATTGAGGTGCTCATCGTAATGCTGCCGCCACCTCTTGACCACCTCACGCTCGCTCGTGAGAATCTGATTATCTCGGCACATGTCGGCTTGTGGCACAAAGCCTCTGCGCAAGCGGTTCAGCTTCTCGTAGAACTTTCGTGTGTCCTTAGCACGGTACAGCTCTTCCATCGCTTCGCGATCTCGTTCTTTCTGCTGGAGCTTCTTCATCCGGAAGACTGAGTTCTGCCTGTTCCGCGCCTGTTTGTAACGTGCCTCATTCGCTCTCGTACGGTGTGGCAGCATTCTCGCCCATGCTGCATTCTTCTCGTTTTTCTACTGTTCACATTCGCCGTCGTACCCGTCGTTTCTGTGATTCGGTGTCGCGAAGCCTAGTGCTGTAGCCGAGGTACTACCTATGGCGGATCGGATGTCCCTCCAGCCATCTTCAAGTGTAGCTGCGCCAAGCTGCTCTTCCGTTGGTAGGGCCACCGCTAACTGCTGCGCGTAGTCTTGAGCCACTTCTACGTTACGAAGTTGCTCGATGTTGAGCCGCGGCGTTCGACTTCGACGCGTGGTGATAACTGTCGAAAGTTTTGAGCGCATGCATACAGTGACTAAGTAGTGATCCGAATCTATATTCGCACTGCGGTATGTGCGGACATTGGTTATATCCGAGAAGAATTTACCGTCGATTAGAAGGTGGTCGATTTGATTTTCTGTTTGATGGTCGGGTGATCTCCAGGTGGCTTTGTGGATATCTTTGTGGGAGAAGAAGGTGCTTTGGACTACCACAACGGAGGGCTGCAAAGTTTACGCATCGCTGGCCGTTATCTTTGCATCGCTGGCCGGCTGTTTCGCCCGATTACCGGTCTGTACATTTCCTCTCTTACAACCTGCGCGTTCATGTCGCCGACAACGATTTTCATTTCACGCGGTGAGTAACCATCGTATGTTGGATCTAACTGCGCGTAGAACGCTTCTTTCTCGTCATCAGGTCTCCCTTCGTGTGGGCAGTGGACGTTGATGATGCTGTAGTTGAAGAAACGGCCCTTAACTCTCAACATGCACATCCTTGCGTTGATCGGCTGCCACCCGATCACACGTTGTCGCATCTTGCCCAACACTATAAATCCTGTTCCCAGTTCATTGGTGGTGCCACAGCTTTGGTAGAAGGTTGCCGCTCGAAGCCCGTTTTTACACACTTTCTGTCCAATCCAACAAAGCTCCTGCAACGCCACGATGTCGAAGTTGCGGGGATGTAGTTCGTCGTAAATTATCCTGTCGCATCCTGCGAAACCTAGTGACTTGCAATTCCATATTCCAAGTTTCCAATCGTAGTCCTTATTTCGTCGCGTGGGTCTTTGCCGATTGTATCGAGTCATGTTTTCTCCTATGTTATTTGCAATGGGGATTTTTACGGGTGGCTTATTGGGCATACGCCAACACTACTGTCTCGCCGGAGGGCCATCGTGCCAGTTCTGTTTAACGTCTCAACCAACACTGGGACGACCACGCTGATGGGGCTACTACCTTGGATCTAGCTGGGCGTGGTGCAGCGTTTCTTACTTAGCCACTGAATGCCAGAACAGACGTTGTTTGACCCGTATCTCCTTGGTGAACAGACGCTCGGGTCGTACCTCCTCAATCTAGCTGAAGTCAGAAGAACAACAGTGCCCAGGCTGCACTACCAGCTAAGCACACAACTCTTAGCTGGCGGTCTTTGTCATCGTTTGACCCGTGGAAGCATGAGGTAGGAACTTGTGAGGACCAGAGCTATGTTGGGCGTTCTCCTTATCGACTCACCGTTTTGCAGCAGAATGATGTAAATGAAATAAAGTCTTGAAGTAACAAGTCAGGAATAAACGCAAAACAAAAACAGTTTGGCATTTTATGGACAACTTCTGTAGGGAGCTTCAATTCATGAATCCTGAAGAATTTGCTGAAAATTCCCTGAAGTAAAATTTAAAAGTTTTTGATAGTCCTAGAAGTCATTCCTGTATAAGTTTTCCAAAGGATCTTTGCAAGAAAGAAATCATTGGAATTATTTCTGGAGGAATTTCCGTGTGTATTTGGAAGAAATCCATTTGCAGGTATAATTTTGAAGGTCCCTACGCGAAGAAATCCTTACGGCAATGTAAAAAAAAATAATCATAGTATCGTGTTAAAACCCCTGCTGGCATAAATGAACTATTCCTGAAGAAATTTTGAAAAATTTACTGAAAAGTAATTTTTGATGAAATCACACAAACTGTTCCTGATACCGTTGGGTGTGTTTCTAAAATAATTCGTGAAAGTATTGAATTAAATTCAAGAGACATTAAAGACAGAAATACAAAAATGTGTTTTAAGGAATCTTTTGTGGAATGTATTTTAAAAACAATTCCTGAATATGGCAAGAAGGTCGTCGTTGTGATTGTGTTGTTCAATTATGGCCCTCTGTTATTTTCAACCTCTATTCAATTTTTCTCATAGCACACTTGCGATTCTATCCACACAGCAAATAATTTTGTAATATCCAGGCGCGTAATTTGTGGTGATGTATTCATTTTCGAACGTAATTTCACTCGGTTACATCGTTTTCCAACAATTATCACACTCACAATGCACGTCCTAGTTGGCACCGGAAAGTATCAACAAACCCATTCCAGCAGATACCTAGAAGCAATATCATATTAATCACCATCCTTCTAAGTTGGTGAAATAGCCGAGAGGTAAGGGATATGACTCACAATCAACGGATCAGTGTACGAATCCATGCCAATATTTTACTTATATATGATTCAACTCAGAGCGTTCATGATTAACAAAAATTTTAATCATGATTAATCATTGATGATTAAAATTCCAATTTTGGTGATTATTGATTATGATTAATGATTAATTTGATTTTTAGGATGATTAAAGATTATGATTAATGAATAAAATTGGTTATATCCGTGATTATTGATTATGATTAATGATAAAAAATGGCTCATTGATTAAAAATCATGATTAATCATGATTAATCAATCTCAAAAAACTGGAAATGATTAAAATATATTTATTGATTAACATGGTTTTGAAGTTTCAAAAGTAAAAGGTAACTGTATCCGGAAGATTTTTGAAAAAAGAATCACAAATTATATTATTTAGAAAAGCATTTAATCCAATTTAATTAGGATCATATATTTTATATGATGAATCATTTTTGGTGATGAATAATTAATGATTGATTAATATTTTTTCTTATGATTATGATTACTGATTAATGATTAGATTACAAAAAAAGTGTGATTAAGATTAATGATTAATGATTAAATGAGATTTTTTTGTGATTATGATTAATGATTTTGATTAATCTTAATCACTAATCATTAATCATGATTAAATTTATGATTAATCATTAACACTCTGATTCAACTATAGATCCGGTTCTAGCGATTGCTAGACCCACTTTCAAGCTGCGGCGGCTAATTTGTTGCATGAAAATGATGTAATTGTTTACATCACTTTTACGACGCGACTGATGTGCAGCGAAAATGATGTGATATCACAAGAATTTTTTTTTGCTGTGCACCTTTTCTTTCATTACACAGCAAAAAAAAATCTTGTGATATCACATCATTTTCGCTGCACATCAGTCGCGTCGTAAAAGTGATGTAAACAATTACATCATTTTCATGCAACAAATTAGCTACCGCAGCTTGAGAGTGGGTGTAGCAATCGCTAGAACCGGATCTATAGATAAATCATATATAAGTAAAATATTGGCATGATTCGTACACTGATCCGTTGATTGTGAGGCATATCCCTTACCTCTCAGCTATTTCACCGAGTTAGAAGGAAGGTGATTAATATGATACTGGTTCTAGGTATCTTCTGGAATGGGTTTGTTGATACTTTCCGGTGCCAACCAGGGTATGCATGGTGAGTGTGATAATTGTTGGAAAACGATGTAACCGAGGATATTACGTTCGAAAATGAATACATCACCACAGATTACGCGCCTGGATATTACAAAATTATTTGCTGTGTACTTCGTCACTCCCTCCTACTTTAAAAGTATTAAGTTTATCGAGAAAAGCCAATAAAAATTAATCATCATAAAGTCATGCATGCGGGAACAAGCTTTAGTCAGGTTTAAGAGACACAAAAGCTGTTTTGTTTTTGCTAAAATCAATTCATAGGTTTACCTTGCAATCTCCATTTTTCAGGTTAATCACGGAACAACAACTACGAATTAAACGGTCATCTATTCTCAGTACTCTTAAATACCAAATATTTAATAATAAAATAGTTATCGAATACCAATCGTTTACCATTATCCATCTTTCCCTCTCGCAGGATCGCGCCACTCCGTTGTTCATTGCCGCCCAAAATGGTCACAACGCTGTTTTGAAGCTTCTGCTAGCGGCCGGTGCCCAACCGGACACCCCTCGGAACGACGGTGCCACTCCGCTGTGGATTGCCTCCCAGATGGGTCACGATCACATCGTTAAAATGCTTCTCCTGCATGGAGCCTACGTGGATGCCGTTCGTTGCGTAAGTACACCACTCACCTTTCCTCCCCAATTACCTACCTAATGGGGCTGTCCATAAACCACGTGGTCATTAGGGGGGGGGGGGGGGGGGGGTTTGGCCAATGACCATTTTGTATGGACAAATAAAAATTTTTGTATGGACTAATGACCACGCGGGGGGGGGGGGGGGTTGAAAAGTCCCATAAAAATGACCACGTGGTTTATGGACAGACCCAATTATCAGAACAATGGACTCTTCTCTATCCCCCTTCTCTCCCGCTTGCAGGACGGAGCCACGGCACTCTTCAAAGCCGCCCACAAAGGCCACAGTTCGGTGGTCCACGAGCTGCTCAAATACCGTCCGAATCTCGGTCTGATCCCGAACGGTGAATCGGCCCTGCATGCCGCGGCCCTCTTCGGTCATCTGCCGATCGTCAAACAGCTAGTTGCTGCCGGAGCCGACGTCAGCCTCAAGAACCAGGAAGGGATGACCCCGCTGCAGATCGCCCGACAGCAAAAGTATCACTCCGTCTATCAGTATCTGAAGGATCGCGAACATTATCTGCGGCATCAGAGCGCGGCCGTGGGTGGTGGGGGCGGTGGTAAGGGTATGGTGACTGTTATGTCCGGTGCGGGAACTACCGGTGGGAGCAGCGTGGTCGCAATAAAAAGCTAGGCGGAGGAGTCCGTTGCCGACGATGGCGGCGGCGGCGGCAACAACAATAATAACGCTAGTTGAGAAAAGTAAAATCTGTGTTGAATTTGGGGCTGTCATTGGTAAGGGTATGCGATATGCAGATGAAGCCACCGCGGCTGAAGTAAGGTAAGGTCATTCCACTCAAATTTGAGGTTGACATATCGCATACCCCTAGTAATTAGTGCATGCTTCGAACCGAATCCGGTCCCACACAGTGAGCGTGACAGCCAGTGTCTCTCGAAATAATGTCGTTAAAGCTAGTTTATAACGTGTTTGTTAGGATTGTTTTGCCTTTCTCGAACGCCTTGCACGCATTCGCGCTATGCCATTGTCATCGTCGTCGTCGTCGCCGTCGCTGTCGCTGTCGTATATAATGTATTCAATGCAACACAACAGATTAGAAATTAGACTAACAAATTAGAGGTATAAAGCAGTAAAAAAATATGTGCGAGGGGAATTCCCCTCTCGCACAGTCACAGTCAGTGATTGAGATGTGGCGCTCTGTGGAGATTTGTTGTTCTTTTTTTGCTCAAAAGAAATCAATAAGTGCATAAAACTAGCAGATTAGAGATGTAGGATAGGATAGACGACAGTAGAAAACGGCTTTCGTTGTGCGCGGAACGAAAGTTGTGGGGGCACAGCTTGTGATCAGCAGCGATGAAAGTTTTTCGGAAACAGGTAAGAGAAATGGGCAAAAATATGAAGGTAAAATCATAATCTTAATCAAATGTCAAAACATTTAATTATTGATTAACAAATGAGACGAGGGCAGATCGTTAATTTGTCGGAGAGCGTGTGCGCATGCTGGGCAGGATGTGATTCAGGATGGTATGCGGAAACACAGGTCACATTTTAATTTTATCTTTATTTGTTGAAGCATTGCCTTATTTGGAACCAAATTTAGTATATTAGTACTTAAAAATCTTTGTTGGAGCTGAACAAAGATCATATAATTTATGTTGTGATAAAATGTATATGAAAACGCTAGTGGTGGTTAAGATATTACTCCAGAGAACCAGTAGGAAAGTCCTGTAAAGTTTTCTTTAGAAATTCTTCTGGTACTTCTATTAAAATTTTTTCCAGAGTTTACTTCAGAAATTCTTTTAAAGAAAACACCACAAATTTTCCAAGGATTCCTTAATAAAATCTTCTATGAATTCCTTCCATGATCGTTAGACACTAAAAATTCGGTCATAAAATCTTTGATGATTGTTTTCAGAAATTATTCCAGCGGTGTTTTTTTTTATATTTTCTACCAGGTACTTCTGAAAACATTATTGAAGAGGATTTCCTTTAGATATTGCAGTAAGAATTCAGGAATTACTTCCACTAAGAATATTTTTAGACAACTTTCCGATAATTCCTCAAGTCTACTGGAGATTACTTTAGAAATTCTTTTAAAGACTCATTCAGCAATTATTTTGATGATTCTATCAGAAATTATATCAGTGTTTTGTTCAGGACATCATCCAGGGATTCCATTGTAAATTCATACAAGAATATCCCCGGGATTTTTTTAGAGATTCATTCAGAAGATTTTGCTGGGATTCGTCCAGAGATTCTTACATTACTAATTCCATTGATTTCAACAGAAATTTCTCCAAAGATACCTGTAGAAGTTCATACAGAGATTATTTCACTCGGAACTTCGCCACGGAATCTACACGGTGTTCAATAAGTTCGGATACACAGTAAAATAGAATTTATTTCCCGTATGTAATTCAGTTTTGCAAAGTGAATCAAATACAGTATATGTTTTGAAATAAACTGTCCTTTATCCTTTTGTAATTATTGCAAATGTGTCTCAAGTTCCTTTCGGCCGGCACGCACGTCTGTCATTGGTATTTCGTCTAGTTTTTATTGAGTAATGGTGTTAAGTTAAATCAAATTAGGTTGTTGTCCTCAGCATTAGTGGTAGCAACTATGGCCATACGAAATAATCTATAAGATTCAGATTGGGTGAAGTACCAACTCATTTTAATTTGATCTTTAAAATTGCTAAAATTGCCGCTGCACCTGTTTTATTGATTTTTGTTTTGTCAAAAAGCAAGGCTGCGTTATATCTCAGTTTAATCCATAGTTATCTTTTCCAAAACTTGATTATATCCCTATTGTGGCAAATTTGAACCAAAATTGGCTTTATATAATGTATTTATGCCTTTTTCATAGATTTAAGCACATTTTGACTAAACTTGCAAATTTATGACCATATCATCACTGTAATAGCAGTGTAAAGCTTTTGTCTATTAATTTAGTTATTTTAATTTAGTATAGTGAGATGTAAACTCAAAAGTCAACATTTTAGACTTCTGTAGCTTGAGCAACTTATCGAAAATTATTGCAGCGTGCTGGAGCTTATAAACTTTAGATACAACTAAGGCTTATAAAAAAAAGTAGGAAAAGACTTTATTCAAAACCATATGCTATATTTGATCAGTGTTATATGACCTTTCAATAAATACATTTACTTTGAAAATCTGAATTACAGATGTGAAATTAATTCAAGTTATATGGTGTATCCCAACTTATTGAACACCGTGTATAAGAAATTTATTCAGTTCTTTTTCAGAAATAGTTTCTAGAAATTTCCACAGAAATTAAGAAAAAGTAAGAAAAAAATCTCAAGAGATTATTGTTTAGGTATTTCTCCAGTTATCCCTACAGAAGTTCCTTCAGAAATACGTTCCACTTCCAGAAAATCCCCGATTTTTTTCAAATAAATTCTCAAATAATACTTCTTATGAATTTCACCATCAGTTTGCCCAAAAACTTTATCCGGAATTTCCAAGAATGTTTTCAAAAAATGCCGCCCTGGAATCCTTCAGTAATTTCCCTGGGGTTCTCCAGATTATCTTCCGGGGATTGTTCCAAGAATGCCTTCAGAACATTCTGCAGGAATTCGGCTGGCGATTTTTCAGAAATTCCTTTAGGAATTCAATTGCAAATTTCTTTACCGGTTTCTTCTGGAAAGCATGTGGAAAATTTCTTCAGGAATTTTAGCAAAAGTTCAATAGTTCTTTCATGGATTATGTCAGATTATTTTCAGGAATTCTTCAGTAGATTTCCAGAGATTTCTTCGAAAATCCTTTCAAGGGCTCTCCAGCGTTTCCTTGATAAGTTTCTTAAGAGATTTCTGCAGAATATCTTACAAAACATCATTTGGAAATGGTTGCTGTGATTCCGTCAGAAATATTTCTTGAGATTACAGGATTTTTTTCAGATATTTTTTTTTTTGAAGTTGTTCCAGAAATCGCATAAGAAACCCCTGAACGATATTCCAAAGGGATCCCTGAAAGATGTGCTGAAGGATTTCTTGGTAGAGCTCTTGGAGATTCTTCTGGAGATTCTCAGAAGAAATCCTAGATAATTTTCTGGAGGCATTCCTGGATAAAATTTCCTGAAGCAACTTCTGAAGTAATAGAGAAATATCAAGAGGATTAAGACTGCGTGAAGGAAAAAAAATGAGTCTGGAAAAGTCGAGGAGAAATTCTTAGAAGCAATTCTAAAGGAACCCTTAAGAAATTATTAGAGGAGTCTCTGAATTTCCTTAGAACTCCTCTAAGAAAGTTCCCATTAGTTTTCTCAGAAATACCTACATATATTCTTTCAGAAAATCTTCCAGGGATTGTTTAGTAAAATTTTCTGGAAATTCTTACAGAAATTCTGTATGAGATTCCTCCATAAATTGGTCCAAGGAACAATTTTAAGAAATATAGTAAATGGATTCAGTCGCATAATCAAGCAAGGTATTTTTTCAGAAACTCCTCCAGCGGTTTCTTCGAAGATTTTCCAGAAATTCTTTAGGAAATTTCCCCAGGGCTTCCTTCAGATATTTCCTAGAGGTTTTCTCCAGGAATTTCTCACTGAATTCTCAAGGTAGATTTCATGGATTCCGTGAAACTCCACCAGGGATTACTTTAGAAATTTTTCAAAGATTTTTTTCACATAGTTTCCTTTTTATTTTCTCCAAAGTTCCTTCACATGGCATGGCATAGCATAGCATAAATACTCGCAAAAATTTTGGATGGAGTAGTATAGTTGAATATTTCCATTGACCTCCTGATATCGCTACTATCTACAATGTCTCGGGCCTATCAGTTCGACACCCCTGACCAAGTGCTTCAAGCAATATTTTTTTGATGAAATGAGAAGATATTAAATAGAATTTTCTCCAACGTTCCTAGAAATTTATTAAGGAACCCCTACATAAAGCTTTTCTTGGATTCCATGGCTTCCTTTAGAAAATCCTGCAGAAGTTTCTTTCAGAAAGTCTTCCACGGGTTGTTTGGCATGTTTCTAAGAACATTTTCCTTGGAATGCTTTAGAAATTCCTATTGAATTTGTCTAATACATTTTTTCAGAATTTTCCCTTGGGGATCCACAAGTAATTCTCCGAGAATTCGTTTAGGAAAGCTTTCATGAGTTTCCTCAGAAATATTCCCATATATTCTTTCAGAAATCCGTAAAAGACCTCTTCCAGAAAATGAAATCGTCCACCGATTCCTGCAGAAGTGCTTCCAAAAGATTAGGATTTCTCCAAAAATTTCACCGAGGAATTTCATTAGAATTTTTTCCACGTACTCCTACAAAAACTTATCCATAGATACCTTCAGAAATTCTTCCAGGGATCTTATTAGATATTTCTCTGGAAATTCCATCAGAAATTTGTGGGCTTCGTGGCCGTGCGGTTAGCGGCGGCAGTCGTCTAGGCGTATCGTAAGCCTCGGAGTGTGGGTTCGATTCCCGCTTCAGTCGGTGGAAACTTTTCGTCAAACGAAAAATTCATCACTGGGCCACTGGGTGTTCTGTGTTGTCCGTTGTCTAGTGTAAGTAATGTGTTCAGTCTGTGCAGCCTCCGGCTGAAGACGGTGTGAATTGTCTTTAAAAAAAAAAAAAAAAAAAAAAATTCTGATTCAGATTTCTATTCCATGGATTCTCTCCTATCGAATCTATTCTATCCCTTCTTAAATTGCAGAATGAATTCGTGCATAAATTACTCAAGGAGATCGGTCTCATAACCCACCAAGGTTTTATTTTTCAGATACTCCTTCAGCGGTTTCTTCAGAAGATTTTTCAGAGATTCTTTGATAAATTTTCAGATGATTCCCTCAAGATTTACACCAGAAATTTCACAAAGAATTCTTTTAGGAAGATTTCCATGGATTCCTTCTGAAAGTCCGCCAGGGGTTACTTCGGAAATATTTCTAGAAATTCGCTTTGAAACCCCTTCGGAAATGTTTCCAGGGATTATCCTAACAGAGATTTCTTCAGATTTTATTTTAAAGATCTGTTTCTTAAATTCTACAAGTGACTTTTGTTCATAAAATCTTCCAGAGATTCCATCTAAATTTTGTGTAGGTATTTTTTTCAAAAAGTTTACTAGAAGTTTGTTCTATAATGGTCTAGGGATTCCAATAAAATTCTCATAGGAATGTATCTAGGTTCTTTTTTCAAGAATTTATCCAGAAAATCCCGCAGGAATTCCTCCAATTATTCTTGCATTATCACTTTCAGTGATTCAAGCACAAATTTCTTTGGAGATCTGCAAAAATCTTAATACAAATTTTCCTCTATAAATTTCCACAGAATTTTCCCCAGCATTTCCTTTAAGGAAAACTATGAATTCATCCATGAAATCTTCAAGGAATTTATTCAGATATATTTCTTAGAAATTAATACATGAATTACTTCAGAAACATGTCAAGAGTTTCATCTAGGGATCTTCACAGAAGCTTATCTAGGCGTTTCTCAAGGCATTTTAAGAGGAACTCGTTCGGAGATACGTTCACAGATTGCTCCAGGAATACATTTAGAAAGTGCACAAAAATATTCGAGGATTTCTTTAGGAATTTTTCTAAAGAAATCCTCAACACAATTTTCTAGGAATCCCACCGAGGGTTTCCCTAGGAGTTTCTCTAGGTATTTCTTCAGAAAGTTCCTCGGAAACTCCTCCTAAAATTGATCCCAAAAGTATTCTTGTTTTTTTTTCGGATATTCCTCTAGTGATTCAATCAATAGCACTTCCTGAAGTTTCCGCAGGGATTTTTCAGAAACTGGTTCAGGGATTCTTTCTGAAAATCCTGTTCGGAGTGCTTCTCTGAGATTCCTTCAATGATTTCTTCGAAAATATCTCCAGCGACTTTTTCAAAGCCTAAGATTTCTTTAGGAATATCAGCCAGAGATTTCTTCATATGGATTTTTAAATAAATTCCTCTAAGATTCTCTACAGTGATTCCTTCGGAGTTTCTACCAGGTATTCCTTCGAAAATTGCTAGGGGAATTCCTGCAGAAATTTGTACATATCTTTGGAAATTGCTTCCACGTCGTATCGAGTGTTTGCTCCGGCGATTCTGTCAGAAAAATCGACTGGGAATTGTCATTGATTCCTGCAGAAATTCCTCCAGCTATTCGTACAGGGATTTTTTTTCAGAAATTCTTCTGGGAATTTTACAAAAAATACCAGGAGAATTCTTGACACGCCCTTGAAGGAATTTCTACAGAATTTTCTGGAGAACTATCTTTAGAAATCCCTTCAAAAAACTCCAGGTATTACCTTTGAAGATTCCTGCAAGAAATTCTTATAAAATTTCTGGACGAAAAATTCTGAAGCAATTTCTTAAGTTATCGCAGAACGATTTCCTGGTTGATTGTCTAGGAGAATACTTTATAAAACTCCTCAAAATACATCTTTTGAAAAAATATGGGACATTTCTGAGAGCTCTGAAAGTTATTCCACGGAAAAAATGCTTGAGACATTTTTGGATGAATTCTTTGAGAAATCTATAAAGCAATTTCTGAATTTTTGCAGGATTTTTTGAAAAAATATCTGAACGAACTGGAGAACTCTGTGAAGGCAATCACAGACTTTTTTTAATGCCGAGGAATAGATTGTGCAATATTTGCTGAAGTTGCTGAGAGGTTCTACGGAGAAATTTCGGAAGCATCACTGGTAAAATTTCTTAAATAATTCCATAAGAATAGCATGCATAAATTCTAAGCAATCCATGATGGAATTTCTGGAGAAACCCATGGAGTAACTTCCACAAGTAGAGTTTTCAAGATGAATATCTTAAAAAAAAACACCAGGGAGAATACCTAAATAGATGGTATGAAAGATTCAACCAAGGCAAATTTCCACATTTTTTTTTCTGAAAGAGTTCGTGGAAAATTTTATGAATTCCCAAAGAAAACCACAGACAAATCTCTAACAGAATCTCCAAATCTTTGTGAAAAAAATAAAAAAGTGGAAGAATTTCAGCAAAATTTTAGAAGATTTTCTTGCAAACGTTTTAAAAGACTTTTTAAAGAAATCCTAAAGAAAAACTCCTGTAGGAAATAACGATAGTATTCCTGAAGGAATTGCTACACATCATACTTAAGGAGTAGCCGGCAGAGGGGGTATTTTCGGCCTTGGCAGTCTTTTAACGGCAGCAAAAACGGCTATTGCATTGTAACCCGATGGTTTCGGTTATGTATTTAACCTTTTCATAACCGAAACCGTCGGGTTACAATGCAATAGCCGTTTTTCCTGCCGTTAAAAGACTGCCAAGGCTGAAAATACCCCCTCTGCCGGTTGTAATACCTACAGTCGTAACGAAACATCAGCTTAAGGAGTAGTTAAATGGTAAGAAAAATATTCTAAAATAATTCTCGGAGGGATCTTCATAGGAATTCCTGCTGAATTCTCGTTGAACAAGAACTGCAGAAAATTAAAAAAAAGTATCATTTCCAAAGGAGCCCTGAAATTCGGAAACCTTGAGTATTCAGCTCTGTTTTTAGCATGACAGCACTGGTGCAAAGTTGATCAAAACGTCTAAAGAAATACTGTTGGAAATGTATCAATAGATTTTTACAGGAATTTTAATTTTTTTCGAATGAGTGTAACCAGTTTCGTACCTTTTAATTCCGCCCTAATTGCTTATCCTTTGACAGATACGCGTATTTTGACTACCACTTGTAATCTTCCTCAGTGTCAGTTATCCAGTAGATAACTTACACTGAAGAAGATTACAAGTGATAGTCGAAATACGCGTATCTGTCAAACGATAAGCAATAAGGGCGGAAATAAAAGGTACGAAACTGATTACACTCATTCGAAGAGCGTATTCGGCTTAGAGGGTGCGAAAAGTCGGTACAAGATCAGGAATTTTTAAGTTTTTCTAGGTGTTTCTTCAGATATTTCTACAGAAATCCCTTAAAAATACGTCCACTTCAAGAATTCCAGAAAATCAAAAAAAAAAATAAATAAATAAATAAAAATGTTTTGAAAATAATGCCTAATTATTTTTGATTTCCATCAAGAGTTATTCCAAGTAGTTTATCTAGAATTTCGTGAGGATTTTTTTTTTGGAAAATGTCGCCTGGGAATCCATGGGGTTCCAGATTTTCCTCTGGTGATTTTTCATGATGAGAGGTGGGGCAAATTCCTCCAAGGATTTCTTCAAGAGTTCAAGTGGAGATTTATCCGTAATTCCTTCTGGATTTTTTTTTTTGAAATACCTCTACCGATTCCTTCTATTGTTTCTCCAGGGACTCAGCACGGTTAGGGTTTTTTTTTCAGGAATTTAGCAAAGGTTCAATAGTTTTTGCACGGGTTATGTGAGAAATTCTTTTCTTAATTACTTTAAAAGCTTTCCAGAGATTTCTTCGAAAATTCTTCTCGATTTCTCGATTTCTCCTGGGATTCCTTGAAAAAATCCTTAAAAGATTTCAGTTCTTCCAGAAACCTTAATGACCGAAAAAATTTTTGGAGGAATCCCCGAACGAATTTCTAAAGGTATCCCTGGAAGATTTTCTGAGCAATTCCTTGGTGGAACTCCTGGAGATACTTTTGGAGATTATCAGAAAAAAAAATTCTAGAAAATTTTTTTGGGATTCTAGGAAAAAAATTCCCGAGGCAATTTCTAAAGCAATCACTGGAGAATTAAAGTTGCGTGATGGAACACCTAAACACTGGAAGTATTTCATAAAGAATCCCGGAGGAATTCCTTGATAAATCTGAAGGACATTCTGAAGTATTTAGGAAAAATCCCTCGAGGAATTTCTGAAGGAATCACAAAACGCTCTGCAGGAGATGCTGTGGAAATTAGCCGAGGAATTCTTGAAAAAATCCCTGAATAAATTTCTGAAGGGATCTCTGTAGCATTTTATGAAGGAATTCATAGACGAACCACTGGACATACTGCTGGAGAAATTCTTTTATGATTTTTTTTTTTACAATTTTGGAAGGAATTGATGAACAAAATCCCTGAAGCAATTTCTAAAGAAAACCCGTGTAAAAGAATCAGAATCCAGGAATAATTCTTAAAGAACTTTCTTATGGAATCGAAGTTTTTGATGGAATCTTCGAATGAATACTTGGTAGGGCTGAAGAACCCTTTGCAGATTTTACTACAAGAGTTTTTAGAAATGCCAAACAATAAATCTTGGGGTTATTCTAAAAAAAATGCCGTGTCAATTTCAGAATATTGTTCTGAAGGATCACTGGATAAATTTCTGAAGCAATTCCAGGAAGAATACTTGAAGGAGTTTCTGAAGAAATATCTTGAGAAACTCCTGAAGAAATTTCAAATTTTTGTAGGAGTTTGTTCAAAAAAATTCACGAATAGGTAAATATTCTGAAGAGGTTCCTGGAAAAACATTTGAGAAAAATTCTTTCTAAAATCATTCAAGCGTTCCTGCAAGATTTTCATAATAATTTTTAAAAACCCTGAAAAAATGTGGCGGTTTTCCTTTAAGTAATCGTACAGAAAATTTTTATGAAACACATTTTAAAGCAATTTGTGGAGGAATCTTTGCAAAGTTCATAATAAAAGTATCTGCAAAAGTGCCTCTTTAGTAATCATTCCAGAAAAAAAATCATGGAGGAGTTTTTGAATAATAATTCTGTATGCATAATCCCTCAGGGAGATACTAGATGCGTATCCTCATTTAGGGGCTGTTCATAAACCACGTAGACCAACATTTGGCCATCTCAGACCCCCTCCCCCTCATATACTTTTGTCCATACAAAAATTTAAAAATTTGTATGGAGCGTAGACTTTGACTAGACCCCCCCCCTCCTCCCAAAAAGTCTACGTGGTTTATGAACGGCCCCTTATTGGTTTTGGTTCTTTTTTTTTTTTGAATAACGGCTCAATATTTTCAAAATTTGATCTCATACACACTTAGAGGAAGAACAAAAGGTTTTTCCTATTTTTTTTTCCTGGTGGAAAAATTTTTAGTTTTCCCAAAAAACATTTTTTTGGAAATTTTGTTTTAAATCGTTTTTGTAAAAAAAAATCCACCACGAAAAAGTTCAGGAGATATATTTTCTCTAAATGTTTATGAAAACCGATTTTGACAATATTGACAATAAAAATAATAATATGAGGAAATGCACCCAGTTTCGCTTTGAAGAAAATTTCTTCCGCACTCCATACTAAACCTGTTCCGAAATATCCGCATAATTTGTTCATTGATTTGCTGGATATTTTACTTAATCTGGTTTGAAAATAACAAAATTGATCGTTCTTTTTTATAGTTTGGTCTTTTCAAGTTTCTTTTTACACCAATTCTGCATGATCTTGTGGTCAGAATGACCAAACCGAAAATGTTTGGCCAGTAGTATTCGTTTCTAGTAATATATATTTTCCATGTAACCAAACTTGAGAGGAAAAAGTTTCACTGGGCGATTTTGTATTTTATTACAAAATTAGAAAGAAACAACAGTCTATTTAATAAAAAAAATTGCCGAATAATCCATTTATAACTTTTCAATCTTCCATAGAGTCCCTGGAAGAATTTGAAAAGATGCAGAGGCTGCACAGACTTAATGAACATTAGACAAGGGACACACGGAGCATGCACGTAAAGCGTAAAGTGGGTGGAAGAAAACAGTAATAGGCCACTTTTTCAAAAAAGCGTATTCTTAAAGAGTTTCTGTTTTTTTTTACCTAAAAATCATAGAATTGCACGAAATAACGGAAAATATATAAGTATAAAAAAAATGATAAAGAATTCTGTGCTTCTTGACCCGATAACATTGAAGACACAATTGTTTTAGTATTCACTATTTCTAAATGCAATCCCAAAAATTAATTCCCACTGCATACCACCCTTAATTTGATTCCACCTGACATCGTCACGCCGTATCTGTTCCATCATGGGACTAATAAAAACAAAACCTCACGAATCGCCCTCGTACCGAATAAATAATCCTGCTAGCTAGATTCCTACTTATTGATGTCCAACTCCAAACCGGAGAAATTCACTAATAAATTCCCAATAACAACACATAGGTAGGTATCCCTCTCCGATAAGTATGCAAATGTAGCCAGTGTCAGTGCTTTTTAAAACAACACCAAATCAGTAGCGGCAAGCGCAGCCCAGTCGCAGTCGTAGTCGTAGTCAAATGTTCGATTTTGATTTGTTGCGATCGAGCGGTGAATCTACTGTTAAAGCACGGTAGCCATGTAGTCTTGGGACTTACGATCCGAAAGTACAGGGGATAGACAAAATGATCGGGACAGGCAAAATTTTCTCTTCTCAAAAAAATTTCAAATAGCTGTAACTTTTCGACAAGTGCAACAAATATTCTCAAATTTTCACTGTAAGTTGATCAACTATCTGTGTACCAGTGAACAAAATTCGGAAAAGGTCGAACGATTATGCACGAAGTTATAAAGATTCTAAAAAAAGGTAAAATTATCCGATAGCCAACTTTAAGCTGCTATATCTCCAGATTTAACAAACCGAATGCAATGAAATTTTGACCATTTATGACTTATATAATGAGCTTCGAAAAACTTTCGACATAACTAAAAATTCTTAACACGGAAGAAAATTATAACGATTAGATTATTTTTCTAATAAAACACCAAATTTTCTTAAATTTCAACATCGTTTAAAAATTCAAGATGCTAATTATAGTTCATTTAAATTCCCTCTGATTCTCTTGAATACAGATATGTTTTGAAAGAATGTAACAACATAGGCGGCAATTCATTGAAAAAGTAATGGAATGCATATTAAAAAAAGACCAATTTACTAAAAAATCATAAAGTTAATGAAATCGCTATAACTTTTTCTCTCGTTAATAACTTTAAGTTTTGTCAAACGTTTTTCAGAGCTCATTATAAGAGTCATAAATGGACAAAATTTCATTGCATTCGGTTCATTGAATCCGGAGATATAACAGCTCAAAGTTGGCAATCGGATAATTCTACCTTTTTCGAAAATGCTTATAACTTCGTGCAGAATAGCCCGATCTTTTCCAAATTTTGTCCACTAACACACAACTAGTTGATCAACTTACAGTCAAAATTTTAGAATATTTGATGCACTTATCGAAAAGTTACAGCTAATTTTTTGAAAAGTGGAAATTTTGCCTGTCCCGATCATTTTGTCTATCCCCTGTAGTAGTAGGTAATAGATAAAATATTGATATGGGGATGGGGAGATGAAACCGAATTCGATATCCCTGTTATACTACCGTTGTAAAAAGCGTTGATGATTTCTTTAAGATTAAGTTGATTCGTTTTACGGGAAGGAGATTTTTATCCACGACAGGACGTGGAATGTACGTTTTTCTTTTTCCTCACATTAGAGAAGTTACTTCTGCTGTAGTCATAACATGTTTCTATCGTTAAAAACTCACACACATAGTCCCATGCAGCAATACATATTTTGATAGATTAACCGGAAGCGGTCCTCGACCCTTTACATCCTAACACACCTTGAAATATAAACGTTGAATACCTAGTGTAATAAACTGTGAAAGAGCACTCCGTTACAGACTCACTCACGCAATGAATCGTGCACGCAAAAAAGTCCTACACAAGTATAACGTTCAACCATAAAAAATAAAGCACAATCGAAGCAATAAAAATCAAGTTCGACTGAAAGTAAGCGAAAAAAAATATAATACGAGCAACACATTCTCTCTCTGGTCGACGATATCCGAAAGCCATCTTTACGACCTTTCGCTGGACATCGAGTACGCGGTCGTGGTCACTGGGTCAGCCCGTTCCAGTGCCGGTGGATGACTCGCGTTTGTGATTGTAGGTGCAGTTGCTGTAAGTCTGAAAAGTGTTCGGTCAAACTGGTACATGGTTGACACAGAATAGGCCAATTTGAATCCATTCAACGGGTCATGAATAGTAATTACTGCGAGGGTCACTATTTCTTTAAAAAAAATAGAGCACGAAAAAAGGACACAATGTGGCATTTTCAGAAAGAGGAAAATGCAACGAACATTTCATGGCAATTTGATTTTCAAATTCAGGTCAGAGCCCTGAATAGTATCCAGACTAGAACTTGAATCAGGATTAACAGAAATCGTGTGACAAAATCAGTAATTGCTTCCAGTAGTTGCTGGAAAAATTCACCTATTAAATAGTGAATCCAGATGTAGCACCAGTTAGTCTATACATTATTTCGAAAATTCCTTATGACATTTCAAAAATTTCCTCTTTTGGAATTTTTTTTTTTTTAATTTTTCCAGAAGTTTATTCGGGAATTCTTTTAAAAGTTTCACGGAGAATTATTCCACGATCTCGCCCGGGAATCCATTCAAAAACTTCGGCAGAAGTAAAAAAAAATCAGGCGATCAATCCTTTACATACGAAAACCGATTTTGAAAATATAAAAAAAAAATACTTTAAAATGAGGAAACGATTCCAGTTTCGGCTCAAATGTGCTAGAGGAAATTCTTCCAGAAGCTCTTCTAGGAAATTCATCGAATTTTTTTCCAGGAGATCCTCCAATAGTTCTTCCAGAAGATCTCTAGGAAATTATATAAATGTTATTTTTTTTTTCAAAATTTTATCTCGAAATTCTACGGGGAATTTTTACAAAACCTTCTGCTAGGCATCTTCACGAAGTTCCTCAAAAAGCCTTCCAGAAGAGTTGTGAGAGCCAATCAAGAAGTTTTTCTGTCAAGAGTGCTACTGAGTTCTTCCAATAAATTTTCCCCGTATTATTTTTTTTAGAATTTTGTCCAGAAACTGCATTATTTCATTTGAAAATATTTTAAGATCTTTCAAAAGTTTCTTCGTTCGGATTTTTTTTTCCAAAAGTTTTCCAAAAAAATATTTGGGAAATCTTTCAGAAGTTTTCCAGAATTTTTTTCCAAGAATTCGCTCGAGAATTCATTTAGAAATTCTGATAGATGTTTTTTCCCGGATTTCTTCGGATATTTTTTTCCACGATCTCCTCCAATAATATTTCACAAATGATTCTTCCAGAATTTCATAATCACTCAAATGTAGAAACCCTCCAGGAGTTCTTCCAGATGTTCTCTAGGAATTTTTTTGCAAATGTTCTTCCAAAATTGTATCTCAAAATACTACGGGGAATATTTGCGAATGCTTTCGCGGCACTTCTCCAAGAAATTCCTTAAAAAATCTTGCAGGTTAGTTGTTAGAGTCCTTCTAGAAGTTTTCATCCAACGAGAGTTGTTGCCCGAATTTATTTTACCTCCAATAACTCTATTAATTCTATAGGAAATACTTTAAGACCTTTCAAAAGTTTCTTCTTTCTAGAAATTCTTCAGGGAATGTTTCTTAAAGATTCTCAGAAAATTATTTCAAAAACTCGTTTGAGAATACATTCAGTTGTTGGAACAGTTTTTTTTTGGGAATTCTTCCTTTGGTTTCTTCGGAAACTTATTGCGCTAAGGAGTGTATCGGAAAGTAGCTGAAAATGTTCAGGATGCTCTATCTCGAAGCTGGGTTGGTCTTTTCATTTCGGTTCTTCTATGAAATCTTCACAATATAGTTAAGTTTAGAACAGCTTGGAAAAATTTGGAAAATGTTTAGTATCATTGAGAATATGGATAAATGAATACACCTCACAAAATAAAAATCTGCACAAAATGCAATTTTGTGAAGATTTTTCAACATTTCAAAAATGTGTAGTGAATAAAATTTGTACGATAAAAAATCTGGAAAATATTGATGCTTGTTAACAGTTATGTACACATAACATATCATTCAACACCGACTTTCAAAATTCATATTTTCGATAGAAAAATCTCCTATATCTACAAAATGGTCCATTCCAAAAAACGTATATTTTTTTATCAAACTTTGAAGCTCTGCTTTTAATATCTTAAAAGGTCATATATTTCCGATTTTTGTTCTTACTTACTCGTCCATAAAATAAAAAAACATATCCTATTTGAAAAAATGCGAATTTTTCATTTTATGTATTTTTTATTTGCGTAAACATGATTTGGAAAAGCATATAAAAAAGGGGTTCCTCAAAAATGGCCTTTTTTCATTTTTAAGAATTGTGCTTAAATGCAGTGGAGATTTTTCTTGAAAAAAATAATTTGCCTATATCATGAGGATTCTGGAGCTTATTATATTTGCATAAAAAAGGTAACAATTTTCGAAATTATCGAACTTTTTCCGCAATTTCAATTTTTAGGAAGGTGTGCAAAAATTTAAAAACATGTGTTCAGTAATCTAGGTTAAAAACCCAGTTAAAAGAACATTTTTAGAAAATCATTAAAGCCATTTCTTTTTTCAAGGATTTATACAGTATCTCCAAAAATAAAATTACTTAAAAGTTGTATTAAACTATTTTTGAGGCTATTGTAAACATTTTCAACTACTTTACGATACACTCCTTATCTCCTCTCACAACTTTTAACTGTTGTTTCTTCCAGAATTCCAGAATCATTCAAATATGCTTGCGGAAGTTCATCCGGAAGCTCTTCCAGGAAATTTGTTAGAGATTTTTTCCAAGAAAACCTCCGGGAGCTTTTCCAGAAGTTATCTAGAAAATTTTTCCTAATTTTCTTCCAAAATTTTATCTTTAAGTTCAATGTGAAATTTTGACAGAAACTTCTACGTTGCTTCTTCCAGAAGATCCCCAAAAACCTTCCAGATATTTTAAAATTTATAAAAATTTCTCTTATATTTTTTCCAAATTTCCCCAGAGAATTATTCAAATAGAGTTTCTAAGTATTCGTCCAAAACTTCTTCCAGAGCTACTACAGAGATTTCCTTCGTCAGTTTCAGAAGCTGATTCAAAAGTTTTTCTCGAAATTCATCGGAAAATTCTTCGAAAAGTTTCTCGTTCAAGAATTCCTCTAGGAATTCTTCGGAGCGTTACTCCAGGAATTCTTCCAGATGTTCCACCGGAAGGTCTTCCAGAGGTTTCATGAAGGTTTCTTTAAGAAGTTTCTCATTCAGTTATTCCAGAAGTGGTTCTGATAGTTCTTCTAGCAATTCTTTCACTTTAAAAATAGAGTTTCTAAACATTCTTCCAAAATTTCTTTTGGGGATTTCAAGAGTTTCTACCGAGATTTTTGCCTTCGTTGGTTCTCTTAAGGCGGAACAGGGTGTATATCCTCATATTTTTAGTTCTTGATTTTTTTTTATTAAATAATGAAGCAATATTTCCAAACTGTTTCCCATTTTTGGAAACATGCTTTCCATTTTAGCAGAAATTTTCGAAATTTTGTTAAAAATGGTTACTATAAAAACGAAAAACATTTTCCACCAAGAAAACAAAAATCAGGAGATGCTTTTGAAAATATTGCTTCGTTATTTAATAAAAAAAATCATAAACCAAAAAATGAGAAAATGCGTCCAGTTTGCCTTAAGAGCTTATTCTAAAGTTGTTCCAAAAATTCATCGGGAAATTCTTCAAGAAGTTTCTTTTCCAAGAATCCTTCTGGGAGTTATTCGGACCGTTACTCCAGGAATTCTCCCAGATGTACCACCGGAAGATCTTCCAGATGTTTCTTGAAGAGCTCTTCAAAAAGTTCCTCATCAAGTTATTCCAAAAGCGGTTCTGATTACTCCTTCAGCAATTTTTCTAGTATTTTTTCAGAGCATTGTTTCGGGAGTTGTTAACCGTTACGTGGCCGGCAAACTTTTTGCTTTTTTCTACACCGTGTATTTTAAATGGGTGCTGGGTACCCGGGTACCCTGCCGGCCACATAAGGGTTAAAGAAATTGATCCGGATTCTCTTTCAGATGTTTCTGTAAGAAATGTTACCAGGTGATTTTCTTAAAATTCTTCCAAAAATTTCTCCAGATGTAGTACCCGATGTTTGCAATTTATGACCTCCAAAGATTTTTTTAAGAAGTTTCCCCAGAAATTTTCTCAGGAGCTCTCCAAAACTTTTCCAGCATTATCACCAGGAACTTTTCCGAGTTATGCTTCTAATAGTTCTTTCAGAAATTCTTGTTGGAGTTCCTTTTAGAAGTTTAAGGAGTCCTCTAAGCACTGCTCCAGGAGATCCTACCGGAAACCCATTAGGAATTCCTTCAAGCAATCATCTTCGAATTCCTCCAAGCATTCGTTCACGATATTCTCGAAAGATTTCCTGCAGATTTATTTCTAAGAAATTCTTTAAATCGATTCGATTTGATCAGTTTTTTTTGCAAAACTTCATCAACGATAAATGTAACAAACTCCTTGCAGAATTCTTCCAGCAATTACTCCAAGGAGTTCCTCAGGAGTTTTTCAAGGGATTAGTCCTCCTTCATAGATTTCAGCAAGGATTAACCCCAATCTGTTTTGTTTTTATTTTTTCCTTAAACAGATTTTCTTTTCCAACGATCCAGGAAATTCTCTACAAATTCTCTACATAATGTTTTAGAAATTTCTTCAATCAACTTCTGTTAAGATTCTTCCAGTATCTTTTCAAGCATTTCTTCAAAGAATCTTTTTTCAAAAAATATCCAAGGAGTGCTTGACGTATTTTATCTACAATTTTTTTTTCATTCGTGCAAGATTTTTACAGGAATTTCATCAAGCATCCCTTTAGATCATTTTTGATGAATTGCTCCAGGAATCCTCCAAAGGATTTTTCTGTAAATGTTTCATAAATTTTATATACGGTATCCCAAAGAGTTTCTTCCTACAAGAATTATTTCAGTCTTTTTTAGATAATTCCTGTTTGGATTCTTACTTACAATCTTCCGGAGATTCCTAAAATAATTGTTTCAGAATTTCCTTAAGAAATCTCTCCAAGGATCCCTCGAGGATTTCTTCCCAGGATTCATTTAAGATTTCTGTAAAGAATTTTCCCAAAAATTATTCCAATAACAAGGACATCTTAAAGAACTTTCCCAGAAATTCTTCTGAAATGCTTTCAAAAATTTCTCCAGGAATTTTTCCAAGCATTTCGCTGGGAGTTCTTCAGGTGTCTTCATTTATTCTTGCAAAAAACCTTCCAGAATTTCATCAAAGAATTCTGCTAAGAATTTCTCTAAGTATTATTGCTTAAAATTTTCCAGAAATTCTGAAAAACTTCTTCAGGTATAAAAATTCTTTAAAGATTAAAAAAAAATCCCCTCGGAACTCTTCCAAAAATGACTCCGAAAGTCCGAACATTCTTACAGAATTCTCTGATATTCTTCCAAAAATTCCTTCTGAACTTCTCTTAGATCTTTAACTAAGACAACCCCAGAGATTTTACCAAAGATTCGTCCAGGAATCCCTTCAATAGCTTCTTTTAATACTTCCTTCAAGAGTTCTTTCAAGTATTTCTCCAAAACCATCTTCGGTGAATCTTCCAGAAGTAGATTCTTCAGATATTTCTCCATAAAATAATCCATATATAACTATTAAGATTTATCCTGAAAATCCTCAGCAAATTATTTAAAGGGATTCCTAGATGAGTTCGTTCACGAAACCCACCAGGAATTCTCCTAAAGATCCCTCCATAAGTTCATCCATGACACTTCTAGGAATTCTTTCCAATATTTTTTTTTTCAGGGGCTGGTACAGAAAACTCTGGAAAAATGTTCGTAGAAAACCTTGCGGATATTGAAAACAAATCTTCAAAAGTAGTCCTAGAGATAGCCTTAGACGAAATTTTTGGAATTTTGAGAAATTCTTGAAATATTTCCTGAATACATTTAAAAAGAGTTGCCTAAAAATCCTAGATAAAATCTGATTTAAAATCCTTGAAAGGAAATCTTGAGAAATGTTTGGAAGAAATCCGGTAGAGATCAATGAAAGTATTACTGGAATTACTAGTGCTCTTGCGAGAAGACCTCAAAACATTTTTGGAGGAATCTTTCGAAAAGTTCCTGCGGGAATCTTTGAAAAAAAAACCTTAAGAGTAATCCTTTGAAAAATCAGGATTCATTCAAAAAAATATTGAGGATTTTCTGACAGATTTTCATTTTTGGATTACACCTTAGAAGATATTCAGAGACATTTTTGTAATATTTTCTGCAGGAATCCTTGAAACAATTCTTAAATGAATTCTGTAACTCCTATGTGATAGCAGCGCCACTATAGGTGCTATCTCTGTAAAAACAAGTACAGCCTAAGTTGAAAACTCTCCTAGATTGGGTTCTGATCACACTATTATATACCCAGGCAGAACTCCTAGAATTACTTTTGCTGGTATCTCTAGAATAAATGTCCAGCGGGAAATACTGCAGAAATCCCAAGAGGGTGGGATACCCAAAGAGAACCTCAATGAAATCCCCAAAGGTAACTCCTGAAGACACCCTCAGAGCTAAAGCAGAGAATTCCTAGAGGGAACCTCTGGAGGAATTCTACAAAGAAAAATCATGAAGGAATTCCAATAGGGAACCCCTGGAGAAATATCCTGGGAGATGTTCGGTATTCTCTGTCTTTTCTGTCTTCTTTGTCTTCTCTATCTTCTCTGTCTTCTCTGTCTTCTCTGTCTTCTCTGTCTTCTCTGTCTTTTCTGTCTTCTGTGTCTTCTCTGTCTTCTCTGTCTTCTCTGTCTTTTCTGTCTTCTGTGTCTTCTGTGTCTTCTCTGTCTTCCCTGTCTTCTCTGTCTTCTCTGTCTTCTCTGTCTTCTCTGTCTTCTCTGTCTTCTCTGTCTTCTCTGTCTTCTCTGTCTTCTCTGTCTTCTCTGTCTTCTCTGTCTTCTCTGTCTTCTCTGTCTTCTCTGTCTTCTCTGTCTTCTCTGTCTTCTCTGTCTTCTCTGTCTTCTCTGTCTTCTCTGTCTTCTCTGTCTTCTCTGTCTTCTCTGTCTTCTCTGTCTTCTCTGTCTTCTCTGTCTTCTCTGTCTTCTCTGTCTTCTCTGTCTTCTCTGACTTATTTGTTTTCTCTAACTGTTCTGTTTACGCTATCTTTTCTGTATTCTCTATCTTCGCGGTTTTCGTTATCTTCTGTTTTTTTTCTTTTTTTTTCATGTCTCCTCTGTTTTCGGTTTCTTATTTTTTCAGGTTTTTCCTTTGTCTGTTCTTTATGTTTTGTGATCGCTGTATTTACTGTTTACTCTATTTTTCATGTCATCTTTGTCTACTCTTTGTCTGTCTTCTCTGTCTCTCTATCTTCCCTCTATCTTCTTCGTGTTCTTTATCTTTTAAGTTTCCACTGTCTCCTCTGTATGTTCTATCTTCCTTATCTTCTCATTCTTGTATGAGTTACTAGCATCTTTTTTTTTGTATCGGGCTCAAACCTGTGCTGGTAATGAGCAGTGATTAAATTTTGATTTACACCTTCTCAAGCTCAACGCCCTCCAACTAGATGTCCGAATTTGCGCATTATTTTACCGTCACCCCCGCTCCACATCCACTTCATATCAACGGGTCAGCATCGACTGTTGCAACTCACTGCAAACAACCCAAAGACCGCATCGCGAGATTCCGCCAAAGTGCTTAACGCTGATTATGTTGCTGTCCATTTCGGTCGGCATCGATCTTCATCATCGTGGGCCGTCCGCTCTTCCCTGAAAGCAATCTAGGGAACCACTCCAGTGCATTCGGCCAAGCGATCGGCGGCGGCGGCGGTGGTGGCCTTTTGGCCACGGGGAACGGGTCGCCGGCCCTGCCGCTCGAAAAGAAAATAAACGTTAACAAGATCGGAAATTGGTCGGCCGGAGTGATCCCCGTTGGCGAATTCGTGCAAACACCACCACCGGTTGGTTAACTCCGATGGGAGAAAACGGCGCAAAGAACACGAAGCCCGCATCGAGCCCGGAAGGACGATAATCACCAAACGGTTTAATGGTGTCATTTCGTTAAAAATCGACAAAAATATTACGACCCGGGCTGCGGCTGGCCAACCGGTAAGCATCGTTGTTCGTTCCCCTGCCGAATGCTGCGCGGAGTGACGACGTCGCCGAAAAGGTGTACGTTTTACGAGCGCGTTAATGCAACGGAGAAAAAGATGTTTGACGGGTGCGCTGGCTGCTGCACCTCCTCGTCGGAACCGAGGCCTTTCTCGGGCTGCTGCACCGCTGCATCGCCAGTGACACACTCTTCAATGGATCCGGACGGAGAGGGTCCTTGGGTGAATGCGGAGAACACAATCGCAATTTGCAATTATATGCGCTTGTTTTTCCTCTTCTGATGAATATAATTTAATTAAAGGGAATTGTTAGCACGCGGGAACTCTGGGAAGGACCGCTGCGATTTTGAGGTTGTGGAAAAATCCTGCGGTGGTTTAGCTTCTGGAGGTTTGCTGGCACCTTTCTGAATGTCTCTGCTGTTGTTGCTGGCAAGGCTCTTCACCGCAAACACACATTCGAGGAGTAAGTGAGGAGTGATGATGGAGTGATTGGAAGCTCTTAAGATCGGCGTCACGATAGCAATCGGCGTTCCCGGGGACGATAAATTGAGCCTAATTGTCTCGAGGTAGTGGTTTGCTGCTTGGGTTGCACGGCCCGGCGGTGACATGAGAAATGGTGGCAGATTGTGTGTAATTGTTATGCCGTGCGGTAAATTAAGGTGAGGTGATTGATTTGTCAGTGTGTTGAGAAAAAAAAGTCTTGGCGGTCCCATGTATGGATGGCGAAATTTATTGACGAACGTGAAGAAAATTAAATTCCCTTACATTTTGGTTTCCCACAAAATCAGGAACACGAATTGATGTTTATCATTCCAGAAAGATAGTTTATCTGCAACATAGTGTCTACCCACTAGACAAAAAACTTTTTATCTTTTTGAAGCTTTTCTGTAGTCTGATCTGGTGAAGTTTAGATTCAAATCTAAACTCTTGTAAAAAAAAACAAAACATATTCATGTTTAATATTCTGACATTCTACTACGAATTATAATCAGAATGATGATCAGATTTCTGACCTTGTCCTGATTAGTGTCTCAAGTCTATGTAGTATGAACTTAAAGTACTGCTATGTAGTAATACTCGGTAGTGAAGTAAAAAAACTGCATGTTGTGGCGTCACATAAATCACGAGCTTAATATACCAATATCATACAATTGTAACCAAACATTCGTAGTATGATTCTTCGGTTTCGTATTATTTCGTGGTGTCATCGAGATTAACTCGCCCTTGAGATCAAACTTAAAAATATTAAAACTTCTAATAGAGCACCCTCGCAAATATAAAAAAAAATCCCTATGTTTTGATGCTTCCATACATACAAGCAATTGGCTTCTCAGTGAAATAAGGAAATGCTTCCACCCTATTGGATATAAAAAAAATCGTATTGTTGATTTTTAAGACATTTTTGTCCTCAATGCCCGTACACAGAAAATGCGACAAAGAATGGATTTTTCGTATTTTCTGTAAAGGCAGAGGGGCGCCTTCTTTATGGAACTTGGATAGTGGGAACGGACAAATAAAATACATATTTCGGGAAGTCTTTCAGAAATTTGTCACGGGATTACTTCCTCATAAAATTCATCTACGAGCTCTTAAATTTTGACATTTTTTCAGGGATTTCATAAGTTTCACATATCTTCTAAAATTTCTATAGCGATTCCTTTAGAAAATCTTCTAGCGAATTTTCAATAAATTCTGCCATGAATGGCTTTGGAGATTTCTCTGCAATTTAAGAATGTTTTCATTGATTTCTTTCTTAGGTTCCTTCAGAATTTTCTTCAAAGTTTTCTAAAGATTACCCCAGGAATTAATTTGGATTTTTTTTTGTATTTTTTGCTTCATGGAATTCTCTGGAAAATCCCTCAGGAATTTTGTGTGGAAAGTTTTTTACGGATTTTTTAGAAAGATCTTTATTACATCTTTCATGCATCGCTTCAGAATTTCCTCTAGAGTTTTCTTCTATCTTTGGATTTACTTTGGTCTGGCTTGCAGTCTTAATAAGTTGGCCTACGAATTTATTATCTTGGCTCCAACGTTTCGATAATAAATTCGTAGACCAACTTATTAAGACTGCAAGCCAGACCAAAGTAAATCCAAAGTACTCATATCAGTCGGAATTGCTAGATAGTTTTCTTCTATCTCCAGATTTTTTTTCCAAAAAATTCCTCCAGAAAAACTTTTTTAACCAAAAAAATTATCAAAAGAATTTTTCGGAAATCCGTTCGAGAATTCTTTCAGGAAATTATCCTCGGATTTTTTTCATGTATGCAATCAGCAATGCTTTGAGAAAATCAAAGGTTTCCCCAGAAATTTCTTCAAGGATTGCTTTAGAAAATCTTCCACAGACTGCTTGCGAAATTCTTTCAAAGATTATTTCCGATATTCTTCCAGGGATTCGTTTAGAAAATTTGTTCAGAAACTACTCCGAAAATTTCGTCTTAAAATCTACCAAGGTTTTGTACAGAAACTCCCCCGATTCATCGGAAATTTCTCCAGGCATATGTTTGGTATGTTTTTCTTAGATTATTAAATAAATTCAACTTCAGTAGATTTTCCAGATATTTCTGTAGAAGTTCCTTCAGGAATTCTAATAGAGATTTGTTCAGGAATTATTCTAGAAAATTCTGCAGAAATTCCTCCAGAGATTCTTGCAGTGAAGATTTCTTCACTGCTAAACATCTTTGCACCTGCATGATGAGTTCCGCTTAAGTGTATTCATACGTTCAAATAATAAGAGGTTAAAGCTGACACTTCATGGAAAATTCGCCTTCCTGAACACAGAACTCCTCAGGGTTTCCCTCAGAAATTCCTGCTGGGATTCTTTCATTAACTCTTGCTAGGATTCCTTCTGAAATTCCTTTGAGGAGGTATTTTTACCTCCAGAGACGTCTTCAGAAGTCTACCCGGGTAGAGGTGAATTACTGACGATCAAACCGTGATATTGGTTTGATTGATATAGAAGATAAAAGATCTGAAAATAATATCTGAAAAATGATCCTGGAACATCTGAACAATATCAAAATTTGATATTTCAAGATCAAACGAATAGCTTGCTGCTATTGGTTAGATCTTACAAGATCTAAATATGATCTGATGATGATGTTCCAGGATTAAATTTTAGATATTATTTTTAGATCTTTTATCTCTTATATCAATCAAACCAATATCACATTTTGATCTCAATATCAAAATATGCTATTATTGAGCTCTTTTCCTCTACCCGGGTAGAGATACCTTCAAGAATTCCAGCAGGGGATTACTTCAAAAGTTCTTTCAAGCAATAAGCAGCATTATTGGTTTTGTTTGCCTGCTAAATAATCTTATTTGTGCTCTTGAAAATCGGAATGAATAGCATTGCGCTCAATGTGGCAGCTACCTTTGGATTCTAACACCCGTGTCTTTGAAGAACCCCTAAAGGAGTTTCTGAGAAAATCCATTAAAGACTCATGGAGATACCTTCGGAAACCTCAAAAGTAATTCTTGATTTATTTACTGTATGAATTCCTGGACGAAGTTTTCTGTAGTATTTTGTTATCTTGGGAAGAATTTCTGGACAAATGCTTAGAATAATACCTGAACAATACAACACCTTAAGATATTCTTTAAACAATAGAAAATATAAACATAGAGACCTTGGAGGAACTCTGCAAGTAATTTCAAGGAAAAATGCTTGAGAAACTACTATAGAGCTACTTGAAAAAATTCGTACAGGAAATTCTGCAGGAATCTTCAAAAAAATATCTGCAGAAATCGCAGACAAAGTTAGGTTGAATTCTCAATGAAATCCTTCAATAAATTTCTGAGGAATCATTGCAGGATTTTCCGAAGGAATCGTAGGAAGAACTCCTGGAGTTACCTCTGAAGGAATTTCTTATACAATTTATGATGGGAATTGTACACAAAAATCCCCTAACTACTACCTAGAGAAATTTCTGAAGGAAATCCTGCAGAAACAATACAAAAGAATCCTGGAGGAACTCTTTAGAGAGCTACTGAAAACATAAAAAATGAGTTTTTGAAGAAATCTATGAAATAATGCCTGGAAGAACTGGAGAAGGCTCTAGATCTTGAACAATTTCATTAAAAAATGCAAAAAATAGATTCTGGAGTTATTTTTGCAGAAATTTTTAAGAGAATCTTTGAGAAACAATTCTGAGAGAATTCCCGAAGGAAGGTCTGCCAGGAGGAATACCTAAAGGAACTATAGGGGAGACCCTTTGAGGAATTATATGGAATCATGCCTGAAGGAACCTTTGAAAAAGTTTCTGGAAAATGTTAATTTCTATAGAAAATCCCTTAAAGAATTTCTGAAAGAATTTCCAAATATATGTGAAAAAATTCCAGGAACTGCATCTTTTAAAGATATGTTTGGAAAATTGCTGAGATTTTTTTCAGTGATTGCTCTTAGGAGTCTTCCTTTCTGGAGGATCCCCAAAAAGGAATTTCCTGAGAAATTTCAGCAAGACTTCCTATAGCGCATTCCACCAGAAATTCCTGAATGAATTCCAGTAGCATTCGTGGAGGAAGAATTCCGGAATAATTAATTATCGACTGTAATTGTTGGATAACTTCAGTGAAACAAAAACCTGGAGCAATCCTTGCAGAAATCGCCAAAGCAATTTTGCAGAAACACCCCAGTAAGAAATTAAAAAAAAAAAAGTTTAACCGTTATGTGTCCGACAATTTTTTTGCTTTTTTCTTCATCGTGCTTTTCAAATGGGCGCTGGGTACCCGGGTACCCTGTCGGCCACATAAGGGTTAAGAAAATCACAGCAGGATTTTGTTGGAATCTCAGTTGCTAATGCATGGGGGGACTTACAACAATAATTTCTGGAAGAGCCCTAGTATCACTCCAGGCATTTCTCCAAGGACTACAGCGAATCTTTTAAGGATCTCTCCAGGCTGATATGGAGGCTTTGTTCCACTTATAGCGTTATTTCAATAAGATAAAAAGAAACATAAGGAGATGTATTTCATAAGACAGTACTACTTTGTGAAACACACAATGATAAAAAAAGTGAATTTCTTCAAGACATTTAAGGGGAATTTGAATTTACCGTAGTAATGTTTTCGGTCAAGTCTCGGAATCGAGTGGCACGTCGGTTTAGTCGGTGGCGCTACGCCATCCGGACATTTTTTTTCAGGTAAATTTGAAAGTTTTCTATTCATTATAGTCCCTTGTGAAAGCTGCCTTATTTCGCGTCACGTTTTTTTTCCCAAATCTGCTTATTTTTTGCGATTTCGCTGGTGCTTTGGCCGGAAAAATGCCACCCAAATAGTTTTCTCGTGTGTGAAAATTAAAGTGTGTTTGTTCCGGGAGGTTTTGAACGGTGATAATGGGAATATTGTTTATGTAGTGTGATGGTGAAAATGCTCTGAAGAATTTTATATGAAGCGTAGTGCGTATTTGCAGGAGAGCTTTTCCGGTGCCATGATCAAGTATTCGGCGTGATAAAAGTGCAATTAGGGCGTGGTTAATGATCAATTATCAAATATGATGAAAGAAGATTTTAGTGTGGCATTGTATAAACTGTGTTATGTTAGCCCAATTGTGATTTGGTGGGGGAATAGTTATAGGGCACCGCATGTTGCGGTTGCTAAGCGTCCCACAGTTTTTAAAAACGGATGTTTGCGCGACGAAGACAAGGGAGGAGCAAGCCTAACTGCATGGATACGATGTTTCGAGGTAGATGGCAGCGCTACCTTGGATGGTTTTTGGT
>NC_085137.1:20497251-20572251 GCF_035046485.1 Aedes albopictus
GAGATTGTTCTAATCATAAATACTACATACAAATGTAACTAAATACGTGCCAGTTTCGAAGGTTACCCTCGAAGCAGGAAGTGTGTTTGCATTATCATTATCCTCTTGATAACGGTAATGCCCACATGCGGGGCTTTTTGTAAGTGAAAGTGACGTCGGAATGGACGTGAGTAACCAGACATTCTGAAACGGGTCACTGGATCCCAACAGAGCTATCACCTTTCAACTCCCGGGCTAAAGATGATTTCAGTCGTTAGTGTGAAATTCAGTAAAAATCATACAGTCAACTGCAGACATCTTTCTTCCATAATACCACTGCCGGACAGTGGGAGTTGAATTGTACACCCACACACACACACACACACACACACACACACACACACACACACACACACACACACACACACACACAAACACACACACACACACACACACACACACACACACACACACACACACACACACACACACACACACACACACATACACACACACACACACACACACACACACACACACACACACACACACACACACACACACACACACACCGGGGCAGCAGGGACAGGAGTCCAGGGGCTTGACGAACCCCCCCTTCTGCGAGTCGGGTGGCAGCTTAGGAGTTCATCCTAAGCGAAAATCGTTCGCACATCCGTGTGGATTACCACCTTTGGCTCTTCCTTCGGGGAGTGACCGAGCTTCTGGTTTCCAGACAGCTCAAGCAGAGGATGCCTAGGATGTGGCGGGGTTTCAACAGTGGGCTCTGTTGGATCTCCATAAAAAGACACACATCCGCAAGCAACTCTGTACAAGCGACCTGGCACCGCTTCCAAAGTGCCTAAGCCCAAATACTCGGAGTGCCAACCGGCACATCAGGATCGATACCAGTAACATCCTGATTATGGCATACTGGTCAACGCAAACGACAACGGACTACGGATTCCGCATAGGATAACGACGATGGGCTGACATTCGTGCCATTCTGCTCCCTGAGTAAGGAAGGGTGACACCTACTTGAAACGGCGAGTGGGCTAATGGTGCGTCTGCCTCCGTCCCGGTAAAACCTTGGCAGGCCTCCGGATACGTTCTTCATCTGTCCATCAATTTTGATGGGTACTAGGCTCGGATGTAACACTCCCGACTTACGCTGATCTGGCTCTGAACACGGACCCCATGAAGGTACGTGTTCAACCCTCGCTTGGCCTCCCTGATTCATAGACAACCAAGAGATCATGAAAGCGACTACGTGCAGCAGGTGGAGATAGCGGCTCGGAGGGGGGACCCAACAACATGGAAGGAGAAAACAAGAATAACAGCGGAAAGGTGGCGAATCCGTTCGCCAGAGGAGGATTGATGAGGTCTCCTCAGCAAAGAGAAGAAGCAACAAGAAGCGTTCTTGCAGCGAAGCGCGGTACACGAACACAAACACAACCACAGTGTACAGCAGGAGCAACAGCAGCAGCAGCAAATGGTGGCCCAAGTGCAACAGCAGCAGCTGCCGACGAATAGCGGATGGGGCGTGCCCCAGCAACATCCGAAGGTTCTAGTGGCGAAGAACTGGGTGGAAGAGCTCCACGAATTCGTCGACAAGAAACACAATGTGCACAAGGACATCAAGGAGCTGGTGTTAAAGATTCGGAGAGCTCTTGGATCAGCCGTCAAGGAGTGGACCAACGTGTTGCAGAGAGCGGAAATAGCCGAAAGCGAATTGGCATCGACGAAAAACGCTCTCGCTGCTAAAACGCTGCAACAGCAAACACCGAGAACAGTCCCGGGAAACCTCGGCAAGAAGGAGAAACTAGCGCAAACGGAAAACACACCGATGTCTGCGACAAAGAGACACCGATCCTCGCCAGGAGATGAAAGGCCAGGAGGCTCTAAAAGGCAGAGAGACAATCTGCGCAAGCGATTGGCCGCCGCAGAGGCAGAACAGGTCGGTGTCGGCAACAGAGAGACCCAGTGGCAGACTGTGCAAAGAAAGGGCAAGGCAAAGCAGACGAACGCAGGCGCAAGACCAAAAGCAATTAGGAAAAGCGTCAAAAAGAAGGGCGAAGCGATTGTGGTGAAGACCCGTGAGGAAAGTTACCTCGAGGTTCTACGTACCATAAGAACGGCTCCGGAGCTTAAGGACTTTGGCGCGGACGTACAAAAAGTCAGGCGCACACGGTCTGGAGAAATGATCTTCGAGCTGAAAAAGGACTCGAAGAACAAGAGCTCTTCGTATAAGGAGCTTGCAGCGAGCGTCGTGGGAGACACTGCGCAGGTCCGAGCTGTTACGCCAGAAGTGGTTCTGCAATGCGTCGACATAGACGAGATAACTACGGCGGAAGAAGTAAAAACTGCAATTAAGGAGCAAATGGAGATAGGAGACGTTGAAATGTCAGTCCGACTAAGAAGGGGACCTTCCGGGACGCAGGTTGCGGCTATCAAGCTCCCGGTGGATGCTGCCGACAAGGCGTTGCGAATTGGCAAAGTGAAAGTCGGGTTTTCAGAATGCTCACTGCGGGTTTCTCAGCAACCGGAGATATGCTTCAGATGCCAAGAGTTTGGACATCTGGCACGGAACTGCCGTGGACCAGATAGATCGAAACTGTGCAGGAGATGCGGAGATGAAGGTCATAAGGCACAAGAGTGTAAGAAGCCACCAAAGTGCATCATCTGTGAAAACGAGGGGCGCAGGGACCACTTTACTGGTGGCCCAAAATGTCCAACATTCAAACAGGCGATGTCCGGTAAATCGCAGTGGAGGTAGTGCAAATAAATCTCAACCACTGTGATACCGCGCAGCAACTGCTGTGCCAATCCACGAAGGAAGCGAAGTGCGACGTAGCAATCATCTCGGATCCGTACCGTATCCCATCCGGAAATGGTAACTGGGTAGCAGATGAAGCTGGAACCGCTGCGATTTGGACGGTTGGAAGATATCCCCTGCAGGAAGTGGTGTATCGCGCGATAGAGGGTTTCGTTATAGCCAAGGTTAACGGCGTCTACATATGTAGCTGCTATGCACCTCCACGCTGGGCGATAGAGCGGTTCAATCAGGTGCTGGACCAAATATTGGAGAAACTTGGCGACAGGAGGCCAGTCATCATTGCCGGCGATTTTAATGCCTGGGCAGTTGAGTGGGGTAGCCGCCTCACAAACCCCAGAGGATGGAGCCTGCTGGAAACAGTATCCAGACTGAACTTAGTTCTAGCCAACGAAGGATTCACAAGCACCTATCGAAGAGAAGGCAGAGAGTCTATCATCGACGTGACGTTCTGTAGTCCGACTGTAGTGAGAAGCATGAATTGGAGAGTCTGCGAAGATTATACGCATAGTGATCACCAAGCGATCCGATACCGTCTTGGAGAACGGGTACAGACGGCGGCACGTGAGGATGATTCCAAAGGGCGGAAGTGGAGAACAGAAGCATTCGATGAAGAAGTGTTCGCAGAAGTGCTTCGGTATGAACGCAATATGCTGAACCTGAGTCCGGATGAACTGGTTTCGGTTCTCGTTCGAGCTTGCGATGCAACTGTGGGATATAAGATATACTGAATAAAGCTGTGATAAAGAGAATGATCACAGCAGGCGATATAGCGCATTTGAATGTGATGCGAACTGTCAAGCAGACAATGTTAGCATCCCCGCTTGCGCAGCAACAACTCCAGGCGTCACCCAACCGCGTTCACTCTTGCCACTTGCGAACCAACGTCAGCCTGAGTAAGTTGTGTGTGCTGCACGTGAGGGGTGATTCCTTCCCAGAGAAATCCGGAACTCCACATTGGCGAATTCCTGCCAGTTTTTCGTTCAATTACGAAAAAAAATCGAACCAATTTTTTGTTTTGCTGGGAGGAATCACTCTTCAATTTGCATGCGAAAGTGAGCAAATTACGACAACACAAAAAAGTGAAAAATGTGGTGTGATATTCATCGTGGGCTCCAGATGGTGCATGCTTCCGGATGATTTTTGTGCTTGGACAATTATCGAGGAAGAAATAAAACACGAGAAAAATAAACCAGCAGCAGTAACTGGTAAGGAAAAGCTATAGTGATTCTGTTATTTTGTGCTTACAGCGTGTTGTTTGCCATGGGGGAAAAACCTCCGGCAATGTCCGCTGCCGAAAAGCAAGGTTAGAAAGATCCTGTTGTTTTGCACCGTGCAAATGTCGGATCGAATGCTTACAGCGTGTTGTTTGCCGTGGGGGAAAACCTCCGGCAATGTCCGCTGCCGAAAAGCAAGGTTAGAAAGATCCTGTTGTTTTGCGTCGTGCAAATGTCGGATCGAATGCTTACAGCGTGTTGTTTGCCGTGGGGGAAAACCTCCGGCAATGTCCGCTGCCGAAAAGCTAGGTTAGAAAGATCCTGTTGTTTTGCATCGGGCAAATGTCGGATCGGAAGCTTACAGCATGTTGTTTGCCGTGGAGGGAGAATCCCGACAATGTCCGCTGACGGAAAGCTAGGGTAGAAAGATCTCGTTGTTTTGCTTCGCGCAAATGTCGGATCGGAAGCTTACAGCGTGTTGCTTTCTGTGCAGGGACAGTCCCGGCAATGTCCGCTGACGAAAAGCTTGGTTAGCAAGATCGAGTTGTTTTCTTTCGTGCAAATGTCGGATCTGATGGCCCGTTTACATATGTGATAATAATACGTGACAATATTCTGTCGGACAATTTATTCCACGCTAGTATCGTTTACATTGCCGCTAAAAATTTAGCTGCTAAATCTGGGTCAATTAATTGTCCGACTGTGTTGGTACCAAACTATCGTAATGTAAACACTTCCCTATCTGCCAATAAAATTGGCGTGATGGCATAATTAGCTGACAATTCGTCTAGCAGACCGTGCAGACCGTTTACATGATGCTAATTGTGTCGGACAATCTAATATCCTCATTATTGTCCACTAGTTTTAGCACCGAATTCAGAAGCTTCTGATTTTGTCATGCTAAATTTATTGTCTTCTTAAAAGTGTTTACATTGCGCTAAATGAACTGTCGCGTAGAATTATGACGTTTTCGTTTTTGATTCAGTTCCAACCTGGGTTGGAACTGGATGAGATCACAGTTTCAACCCCAACCCGACTTCGGTTTCGCTTGTACTAAAGTTTGTTTGAGTTTGTTTGACGTTTGTTTGTTTACACATTTTCAACCAATCCAGTTCCAACCCAGGTTCAAAAACGAATTCGACATTAGCAAATATGTAAACGGGCCATGAAGCTTACATCGTGTTGTTTGTCGTGGTCGATAAATCTTAGCAATGTACGCAAAATAAAAATATATTAGAAAAATCCCGTAGTTTTGATTCGTGCCAATGTGGGATCGAATGGTTATCAAAAGGTGCCGTCAATGTCGGCTAGCCAAAAGAGGGATTATGTTGATGCAGTTTGTTTTCTGTGGCTAGTGTTTCAATGAATGGCAATGCTTCATTCTCTTTATCTATAGATATATCTATAGATTATATATAATGTATTTTATCAGATATCTCGAATTTGAACGACGGAGCAATGGGATAAATTCGGGTATAAGATTGAATAAAGACTCAGAGAGCAAGATTTTTTTTTCAGAACCACCCAGTACCAAAGCGGTAATTTTCCTAAATATTACAAGTATGGAGCCTTGCATTACAAACAAAACTTCAATAAAATCACATATGATTTTTAAGCATTGCCCTCAAAACTATTTTGAGAGCAGGGACGGCTGTATCGAGCGACCCCGAACGAGAGGAAAAGAGAGAGAGAGAGAGAGAGAGAGAGATAATGATGACGTCACTGTGCAAGCTACCATTGCTCGTCAGAAAACATCATTCCTACAATTAAGTACTAAAATGTTCGATCTTTTTGGAAAACAAAGTAACAGCAGCATAGTCAGAATGGTACCTCACAATGAAAACTGTATTCGGTAGCCATGGCAGCAGCTGCAACGTATGTGACGATGTAATATAACAGTTAATTATGTTGAATGGTTGTAAGTAAATACTTCAAATTGAGATACGGAAATTCAATTTTATGTCAAAAATGTGTAAAACTTCTTCAGAGTAGAAGAAGGATGTGGGATATAAGATATACTGAATAAAGCTGTGATAAAGAGAATGATCACAGCAGGCGATATAGCGCATTTGAATGTGATGCGAACTGTCAAGCAGACAATGTTAGCATCCCCGCTTGCGCAGCAACAACTCCAGGCGTCACCCAACCGCGTTCACTCTTGCCACTTGCGAACCAACGTCAGCCTGAGTAAGTTGTGTGTGCTGCACGTGAGGGGTGATTCCTTCCCAGAGAAATCCGAAACTCCACAGCAACTATGCCGAGGAAGATACAGCCGCGGGACGTCCGCCGACCAGTCTACTGGTGGAATGGGAGGATCGCCGAACTCCGTCAGAACTGTCTTCGAGCTAGGAGAAGAATGCAACGGGCTCACACTGATGAGGAAAGGGAAGAGCGCAGACCATTGTTTAGGGCGGCAAGAGCGGCCCTCAAAAAAGGCATCAAGCTCAGCAAAGCAGCTTGCATGCAGGAACTCTGCCGTAACGCGGACGCAAATCCATGGGGAGATGCCTACAGAGTAGCTATGTCAAGGATAAAAGGCCCAGCGACCCCACCCGAGAGGTGTCCAGAAAAGCTGAAAGCCATAGTAGGCGGACTGTTCCCTCAGCACGAGCCAACGGTCTGGCCTCCCACGCCGTATGAGGAAGTCGCCGCTGATATGGAGGAATCCCGTATTTCCAACCAGGAGCTCATCACGGTAGCGAAGAGCTTAAAACCCAAGAAAGCGCCAGGACTAGATGGCATCTCCAACTTGGTTCTGAAAACAGCAATCCAACAAAACCCGGATATGTTTCGAACCACATTGCAGAAGTGTATCGACGACGGAAACTTCCCCGATCGTTGGAAGCGGCAGAAATTGGTTCTGCTGCCGAAGCCGGGCAAGCCACCCGAAGATGCATCGGCGTATAGGCCTATATGTCTGCTGGACACGACTGGAAAACTTCTGGAGAAGGTGATCTCCAACAGACTCGGAAATTACACAGAAGGCGAGAACGGACTATCGAGGATGCAGTTCGGGTCCCGAAGAAGAAGGTGTACAGTTGACGCTATCCGGGTAGTTGTTCAAGCAGCCGATGCTGCCATGAAGCAAAAGAGAAGAGGAAATCGCTATTGTGCGGTCGTCACTCTAGACGTGAAAAATGCATTCAACAGCGCTAGTTGGGAAGCAATAGCTAGATCCCTACACCGGATGAGGGTTCCCGAGTATCTCTGCAGAATACTGAAGAGCTACTTTCAGAACCGGACGTTGGTCTACGAAACGCGTGAGGGACAGAAGAGTGTAGGCATAACAGCGGGTGTTCCTCAAGGCTCTATCCTGGGCCCGATGCTGTGGAACGCGATGTACGACGAATTGCTGCAGTTAAGCTTACCAAGAGGAGTGCAGATTGTTGGGTTCGCGGTTGACGTCGTGCTCATAGTAATCGGTGAATCGCTGAACGAAGTGGAAGTACGGGCCTCGGCGGCGATAGAAATGGTCGAAAACTGGATGTGCGAGAGGAAGCTGGCATTAGCTCATCACAAAACCGAAGTGCTGATGATCAGCAACCGAAAGGCGGTACAGCATGTTAAAGTTTCAGTCGGAGAACTCACCATCGACTCGAGACGAGAAGTGAAGCATCTTGGGGTGTTGATCGACGACCGGCTAAACTTCAACAGTCACGTCGACTACGCCTGCGAAAAAGCGGCCAAAGCAATCGCAGCGTTGACCAGGATCATGTCAAACAGATCGGCAGTCAGTAGCGGTACGAGGAGACTGCTTGCCAGCGTGTCGACGTCGGTACTTCGGTACGGCGCTCCTGTCTGGGCAGCTGGACAGCTATCGAAGAGGAACCTGGCGCGGCTGAATAGCACATACAGGCTGATGGCTATGAGAGTAGCCAGTGCATACCGAACCATATCCACGGAAGCGGTCTGCATCATAGTGGGAATGATCCCCATAAAAATCGTACTGGAAGAAGACTGCGAATGTTACAATCGCCGAGGAACGACAGGATCCCGCAAGAATGTGAGAGCTGATTCGATGAGAAAGTGGCAGCTGGACTGGGATAGCGCCGCAAACGGAAGATGGACCCATCGGCTCATTCCAAACGTTTCGGTATGGGTGGACAGAAAACACGGAGAAGTTAACTTCCATCTGACACAGTTCCTGTCAGGCCATGGTTGCTTTAGGAAGTATCTGCACCGATTCGGCCACGCAGAGTCCCCACTTTGCCCGGCCTGTCCGAACGAGGAGGAGACACCGGAGCACGTGGTATTCTACTGCCCACGGTTCATGGCGGAACGTAGCGAGATGCAAGCGAGCAGTGTTGGGAATCTGAACGCGAACAACATCATTACGGAGATGTGCCAGAACGAAGTTACGTGGAGCGCGGTGAATAGGTCAGTTGTGCAGATCATGTCGTCGTTGCAGCGAAAATGGCGGGAGGATCAGAAGATGGCTGATCGCGAACGGAGTAGGCATGATCCATCGTCGGGGATATGACCGAGTAGTTCGTGGCGTAGTACCGGTTTTGAGTCGTCGGGGCGCTGGTGAACCGGAAGCCAACCACCAACCGGAATCGCCAGACCGACCTCGGCACTTCACTGGTCGGGATTTTCGGTGTCGGGAGAACTTCCACTGCCGGGGTTGTCTCCGTCGGAGTAGGCTAGGTCCACCGCCGGGGACTAGACCGAGTAGTTCCGCGTAAAAGCACCGGAGCTTGGTCGTCGGGGCGCCTGTGAACCGGAAGCCGACCTCAACCGGAATCGCAGAACCGACCTCGGCACCTACCCGGGAAGTTCGGTTTCGGAAGATCTTCCACTGTCGGGGATCTCTTCGTCGGAGTAGGATAGATTCACCGCCGGGGACTACCCGAGTAGTACGCGAGAGTGCTAAAGGCTACATAGTCGCTTCCAGAAGACCTATAGCGGAGTAGAGAACTGCATGAGGAGTGTTAGTAACCGTAATCAATCGCTAAATGGCGAACAAATTAGTACTAACACATTACTAACTGGAGCTAAATGGCTCGGCATGTGGCATGGTAAATGTGGCTAACACAGTAGAAGGTCGCTAAATGGCGACTGTTTAATCAAAATAGAATAACAAATTACACGGGAGCCAAACGGCTCAGTACGAAGAGTAGAATAACGAATTGGTGATGGTGCACAAGGCACATAACGCCTCGCCTCCGAAGAAATACTGCATGGTGGTACCGGAGGGGAATTTAAGGTGGAGGTGAACTAGGAGAGTGTTTTTAGTGGGTAGGCGCACATTCGAATCCCACACAGCGTCTTTAGAAGATTTTTGGACTCCTAGAATAAAAAAAAACACACACACACACACACACACACACACACATACACACACACACACACACACATACACAGGGCAGCAGGGACGGATGTCCTGGGGCCTGACGCACCCCCCCGCTTGCGAGTCAGCCGCGTAGTTGCCGGCTAAGAATAGGACTACTAACCCCAATTCAAGGTGTCAAGCGACCCGTGCCGAGGAATGAGTGATCGAGGGGGTGAAAAAGATGCTCGATCTTTAACGGAGCCTGTGGGGTACCTGGGCACCCCCCACAGTATGCTGTCCCTTACCGCGTTAATGCAGAGCTCTGGCGTGGTGGACATTATTTCTCGTGCAACTCGTGGGAACAAGTATGAGCAAAAATTCTAAATCAAATAACTTAGGTGGAAGTAGTGGTGCGATCAACCCCTTCGCAAGAAGTGGGTTGATGAGGTCTCCGACAAGGAGAAGCGAGGAGTCAGGTGCTGGTAGCTTACGTAGCTCAAGCGTGGGAGCTCCTGTCCACTCCACGGCAAGCCAGCCGGTGGAGGTCATGGACGGAGCGTGGCTGCTGAGGGCCATCAGCCAAGAAGTTGGTAAAGGACGGCCCGCATTAGAGGTTGCTGAGCACCAGCTTGGCAAAATCATCGACTTTGCGACAACTAAGTCGAATATAAGCAAGGACCTGAAAACGGCCTTGCTTAGACTTAGAGTGTCTGTCGATGAGGCCAAGCAGGAGCACGCGGTGGCGTTGCTGGCTGCTACAGCGGCGGAACCAGCAAAGGAGAATGTGTCGAAGTTTACACAAACAGAGGCCTTCTCCTTCGCAGGTAGTCCGAGGAGTGTGGAAGCGAATGCTCGTGACAAACGTGACAAGCATTCGCAGAAGCGGGCGAGGCAGCCGTCAGGTGAGGAGCTGTCTGGCGGCGCCCGCAAGGCCAGGCGTATAATAACCCCGAAAGCCGGTGGTAACGCTGGAAAGTCGGACCCCAGCCAGGGTTCCCGGAAAGCTGGGAAGGGTGGGCCTGAAAAAGCTGGCCCGTCCCGGAATGATGGGAACAAGGGGTTGCGACCAATGGTGGGCCCTCAGCAGCCACAGAGCAGGGCGATCCAAGGAGAAGACCCTCCTTGGACAAAGGTAGAGCGGAGGAAGAAGAAGAAGGTGAATCCGCAGGTAGAAGCACAGGACGCCAAACCAAGGCGTAGGAAGGCAGGTGCCAGGCGTGAGAAAGGCGACGCTATCGTCATCAAGACGGAACAGTCCAAGTACTCGGACGTCTTGAAGACGATGCGAAGCGACGCCAAGCTTGAGGGTCTTGGAGCCGACGTACGCAGTATTAGACGTACTCGTACGGGCGAGATGATCCTGGAGCTGAAGCGCCAGAAGGAGCACAAGGGCGCCGCCTACAAAAGGCTGGCAGAAGAGGTCCTTGGCGAAGGTGTGCAGGTGAGGGCTCTGACACACGAGGCGACTCTGAAGGTCAAAGACATTGACGAGATCACCGAAGTGGAAGAGCTCGTCACGGCACTGCGGCAACAGTGCGATGTGCAGGTGGCCGCCGCAGCCGTTAAGCTACGGAGAGGGCCAGCAGGGACACAGATAGCTTTGGTTCAGCTACCTGTGGCGGATGTTAAAAAGTCCGTTAAAGTAGGGAGTATTAAGGTGGGCTGGTGTGTATGTCACCTGACATTCCACGAGCCACCTGAGGTTTGCTTCAGGTGTCTGGAACCAGGACACAAGTCGTGGGACTGCAAAGGCCCCGACAGGCGCAAACTGTGTAGGCGATGCGGCGCTGAAGGTCATAAGGCCCAAAGCTGCACGAGTCCGCCCATATGCATGATCTGTACCGGGAAAACCTCGAAAAACAGACATGCGATGGGTGGTCCAGGGTGCCCGGCCTTTAAGAAAGCCGCAGTGAGCAACAAATCACAGTGCAGGTAACGCAGCTGAACCTGAACCACTGTGATGCGGCTCAGCAACTGCTTTGTCAGGCGGTTTCTGAGTGGGAGACGGATATCGCCATCATTTCGGACCCATACCGAGTACCCGCCGGCAACGGCAACTGGGCCTCGGATGGGACCAGGAAAATGGCGGCGATATGGACGACGGGTAAATACCCCGTGCAGGAGTTGGTGTCTACTACCTATGAGGGCTTCGTGGTCGCCAAAGTAAACGGGGTCTTCTTCTGTAGCTGTTATGCGCCTCCGCGGTGGCCGATCGAGCGGTTCACGCAAATGCTGGACCGCTTAACGACCGTGCTAACAGGGCGAAGGCCGGTGGTAATAGCGGGTGACTTTAATGCCTGGGCTGTGGAATGGGGAAGCCGTTTCACGAACCAGCGGGGTTAGATCCTGCTAGAAACACTGGCCATCTTAGATGTCGACTTGGCTAACGTCGGTACCAAGAGTACCTATAGTCGAAATGGAGCGGAGTCAATTATTGACGTGACCTTTTGTAGTCCTGGCCTAACAAGTAGTCCGAACTGGAGAGTAGATGATGGCTACACTCACAGCGACCACCTGGCGGTTCGCTACAGTATCGACTACAACAACAGCAGACAGCGGATAGAAGAAGAGGCGGCTAGGCCAAGGCCAAGCCCTCGTAGGTGGAAGACATCATACTTCGACGAAGAGGTATTTAGGGAAGCGCTCCGCCGTGAGCGAAACTTACTCGGTTTAGACGGCGACGAGCTGGTAGCGGTGCTCTCACGTGCGTGTGATACGACCATGCCTAGGCGAGTCCACCCTAGAAATGGGAGGCCACCGGCTTACCCGAGCAGAAGATAATATCAACTGAATAACGTATCAAGGTATTCGTCTTGAATACTATCATACCTCGATATGCCCTTCGTTAGGTGGACATAAGAGGCAAAATAACAAAAACGAATACCATAATTTTGTATGCATAACACCTAGAAAATAACAAGAGATGTTATTTCAATAATGCATGAATACCAAAAATATGGAGTGCTATATTTGTTATCCAAAAGGTATTGAATAACAAAGCAATAACATGTTTTGTTATCAAATTGCGTGTTGTTCGATAGTTCCATGATGTAATAGCAAATCCTATTATTCAGTTATTTCACAGGAAAATCAACAATTACCACATCAATACCAAACTCTGCTCAAATATCTCCACTTGATATTGTGATGTTCTCATAACATTTTGTAGAATAATATAATAATAACAATTTTTACTATTAGAGCACAGGTTGTTCTTTGCATGTTATATGTAAGGTATTCCCTTCTGCTCGGGTACTGGTGGACCGACGCGATTGCGGACCTGCGCCGCGCCTGCCTATGGGCTAGGCGGCGGATGCAGCGAGCACGATCAGAGGAAGAGCGAAACGAACGGCGGGTGGTGTTCGCCGCTGCAAAAGCCGCGCTCAAGACCGAGATAAGAGCAAGCAAGAAGGCCTGCTTTGAGGGTCTCTGTCAGAGTGCCAATACGAACCCGTGGGGTGATGCCTACAGGATCGTTATGGCCAAGACGAGAGGTGTGATGGCTCCTACAGAGCAATCTCCAGAGATGTTGGAGGGGATCATTGGAGGACTTTTTCCGCGTCATGATCCTAGTCCTTGGCCTCCTTTCGTAGGACAGCCGGGGACTGGGGCTGGCGATGAGGAAAGGGTCACCGATGTGGAACTTGCGGGGATAGCTAAGTCCCTTAGCGTAGGTAAGGCCCCAGGTCCGGACGGAGTTCCGAACCTGGCCTTAAAAGTAGCTATTGCAGAAGCTCCCGAGATGTTCAGGTCTGCTATGCAGAAATGCCTGGACGAGGGAGTTTTCCCAGAAGCTTGGAAGAGGCAGAGCCTGGTACTATTGCCAAAGGCGGGGAAACCACCCGGAGACCCGTCGGCATATAGACCAATATGCTTGATTGACACGGCGGGGAAGGTGCTCGAAAAGATCATCCTCAATAGAATGTTGAAGTTCACTGAGGGCGTAAATGGTCTCTCGAGCAACCAGTATGGCTTCCGGAAGGGGAGGTCCACCGTAGACGCTATCTTGTCGGTTACAAAAACCGCCGAGAAAGCACTCGAGCCTAAGAGGAGGGGAATTCGCTTCTGCGGGGTAGTGACTCTGGATGTAAGGAATGCATTTAATAGCGCCAGTTGGGCTGCTATTGCCGATGCGCTCTTGCGTCTGGGGATACCGGAGTACTTGTACAAGATTCTCGGAAGCTACTTCCAGAATCGCGTACTAGTATACGACACGGAGGTGGGTCGGAAGTGCTTTCACATAACCTCAGGAGTCCCGCAAGGTTCCATCCTGGGTCCGGTGTTATGGAATGTCATGTACGACGAGGTGTTGAGGTTAGAGTACCCAGTGGGAGTGGTGATTGTCGGATTTGCCGACGATATTACGCTCGAAGTCTACGGTGAAACGATCGAGGAGGTGAAGTTGACTACCGACCACTCGATCAAGGTTGTGGAGGCGTGGATGCGGTCCAGAAAACTGGAGCTGGCTCACCACAAGACAGAGGTGACGGTTGTTAACAACATGCAGTCGGCGCAGCAGACGGAGATCAGTGTAGGAGAGTGCACTATCCTGTCGAAGCGCTCTGTCAAGCACTTGGGCGTGATGATCGACGATAAGCTTACCTTCGGTAGCCACGTCGATTATGCCTGTAAAAGAGCCTCCACAGCTATTGCGGCACTGTCCCGGATGATGTCCAATAGCTCAGCGGTGTACGCCAGTAAGCGCAAGCTTCTGGCTAGTGTTGCTACGTCCATACTTAGGTATGGCGGCCCGGCGTGGGGTACCGCGCTAAGTACTGAATGCTACCGACGGAAGCTGGAAAGTACTTACAGGCTTATGTGTCTGAGGGTTGCAAGCGCGTACCGTACCGTGTCACACGACGCTCTCTGTGTCATTACTGGTATGGTGCCTATCAGCATTCTTATCAGTGAGGACATGGAGTGCTTCGAAATGCGCGGCACAAGAGGCATACGCAAGACTGTCAGGATGGCCTCTATGGTCAAATGGCAGCGCGCGTGGGACAGTTCCACCAAAGGAAGGTGGACCCATAGGTTGATACCGAGGGTAGATAGTTGGATTAATAGGCGCCATGGGAAAGTTTCATTCCACCTGACACAGGTCCTTACAGGTCATGGTTGCTTCCGACAGTATCTACACCGTTTCGGGCATGCGGATTCTCCCGAATGCCCAGTGTGCAATGGTTTAGAGGAAACGGTGGAACACGTTTTGTTCGTGTGCCCGCGTTTTCGCACAATGCGTGACCGCATGCTTGCCACATGCGGGGAGGACACAACTCCGGACAACTTGGTCCAGAGAATGTGTAGGGATGAGATTAGCTGGAATGCCGTTTCAACGGCTATCACCCATATCGTCTGGGAGCTACAGAGGAGGTGGCGCGTGGACTCGGAGAATGGCTAGTCCAGATGCAGTACAAGAGGTGGTCCAGGGGTTCGAAGTCGGCTTCGTAGGTCATACCGGTGCCCTGCGGTCGAGATCGACCCTTACAGCGATTAAGTGGCCGCGGAGAGGAAGTCCCGGTAGCGGTGTTGTCGTGGCGTCGGTCTACTGGGTTGGATCTGAGCCCGCGGTTGGAAAGGGGTCCCCGGCAAGGGTCGGGGTAGGTGAGATCCTGCTGTCTGCAACCTACGGGTGCATCTGATAGGGCCTGAAGGGTAGTGATACCCTTCCTTTGCGGGCAGGTCAGATCGGGTTGCACGTGGGCATCAGTTCTTGATGTCCGCTCAGCAGTAGGGCGCGGGCGGGGTTGACCCTGCCCGCCTTCCGAGGACAAAGGGAGTGGCGAGGACCACTCGGGAAACTGGCTAAGCGCCAGCATGCTATCGTGATGGACTCTCCAGAGCGAGTCATCGATGTTCGTTGCTGCTAGGCTACGGCAGCTAACCTTGAGGGTGCGATATGCACTAGCCCCTCTCTGAAGCAATACCTTCTTGGTGGTTCCGGAGAGACGCAGGGTTTGGCGACCATAGGAATGTGTTTTAGTGGGTCGAGGAGAGAGTAGTCCTGGCTTCTACCGGCATTGTAGAAGACGGCCTCATCCCCACACTACCCTAACCTTCCTGTTAGGGTGTCTGATGAGCAGATTTATCCCCCTATGGTTTAGAAGGAAAAAAAAAACACATACACACACACACACACACACACACACACACACACACACACACACACACACACACATTTCTTCAAGACATTTAAGGGGATTAATCATAAAGGTGAAAATTCAACAATAATGAGTTAAGTAGAACAAATTCTTCTGGGACACCATACCGCTGAATACTTGAGGCTGCAAAAAAAAAAAAATTGGCTGGGGTTTACACTCTGTAGCAGATTCCTCTGAAGAGCAAGTCCGGTAACCATAATCACGGTGCTTCATTTACCGTTTTTATCAAAATAAATATACCATCAAAACCTGAAACGCCATTCTCTTTCTTTATCATTCCCACACCTCTGGACAAATTTAAAAAAAAATCGTTAGACGAAATTTTGAGTTACGCCCTTTTAAAGGGCCTAACTCCTGAAAAATCAGGGTTTTTATAGAAAAACATCATATTTCATAACGGAAGCATGCTTCTGTCAACAAAATTTGAAACGCCATTCTCTTTCTTTATCATTCCTACACTTCTGAACAAATTTTTAAAATAATCGTAGGGTACCGAAAATCAGTCCTTTTTATAAAAACCAGACCCAGTGGCCACTGAAATAGCTCCGGCCACTAAAGGTATGCGGTATGGGATTTTTTCAAAGCGACACGAAACGAAACGATACTTGAATTTTCTGAGGCGATGCGATACGAAACGAAACGAAATTCAAAAATGTTTCGTGAGATCGATACGAAATCAGGTTTTTTTGAAACGAAAAGAAATTTTCGAAAAAGTTCCACGGAATTTTTCAATTATATCAATTTTGTGCATTTATGCTGCGTGTTTGTATTTTTTCCTAGTGGAGGTGTGAATTGTGTCCCTCAAGACTCTCATCCCCAAGACTTCATTTGCAGTGCCATTTGAAGTTTGTTGAACCATTTGGGCAAGGGGGGGGGGGGGGGGGCTGGTGGGTTGGTTGGCAACTGAGTTAGCGACAGATATTGAAAATTTCAACAATAATACCAATCACCTAATAAGATTGCTCCAATGACTTAATAAGATCAGCCCAATGCGTTGCATCATTGCGATGATACTACAAGATGCTCGAACTACAAATAAGCCACCATCTTCAAACCAAACGTTAACTCCACCGAATGTGCACAGCAAAGAAATCAATTGTTCATTAACTAATTCTACTAGATAGATCTTGATTCACGATTCTGCCATTCTCGCCGAGGACCTTAGATCAAAAACCACACCCAAAATCTTCTGGTCTGGTCTAAGAAATAACGATGCCTAAGTCCCCGAGCACAGTCTGATAGCAAAATGAAAACTAATTTTGATGTTGTGATATTGCAAATTTTGATAACTCAGGTTGTTGTCGTTTTGGTTGTTTTAACGGTTAAAACATCAAAAATGAGAGCAGAAAAATGTTCCTGTGACAACAAATTGAAAACAATTCCTGCTATCGATGATAGCAAATTGATAACTGTTTTTGTTATCAGCGCAAGAAAAATGAAAAATCGTAAAATGTAGAGTTTTTCGGATTATATCAAATCATAAATGCAATAATATAACTGCACTAATGATATATTCCTAGAATTAATTTACATAGTTTACTAAAAAGTGTTAAAACTATTCTAATACTAAACATTTGCATTAATTTAAAATGACAACAAACTGAAAACAAAATTTGAAATCAAATTAAGTGAAGATCAACTGATATCAAAATGTGACATCAATTTGTTGCTGAATACAAAACATGTTTTCAATTTGCTGTAATTTTGTTGTTGGACTTTGCTCGGGTCCCTAATCGGTTAAAAAACAGCAAAGCCACTGGAGCAGATCAACTACCAAGCGAGCTTCTAAAATACGGTGGAGAAACACTGATGAGAGCACTACACTGGGTCATTACCAAGATTTGGGAAGAGGAAGTATTACCGGAGGAATGGATGGAAGGTGTCGTGTGTTCCATCTACAAAAAGGGTGACAAATTGGATTGCGGGAACTATCGCGTGATCACACTACTGAGCTCTGCTTACAAGATACTATCTCAAACTTTATGCCGCCGTCTATCACCGATTGCAAGCGAGTTCGTGGGGCAATATCAGGCTGGATTTATGGGTTAACGCGCTACAACTGCCCGAGCAGAAGAGAATATTAAAGTCATAACAACAGAATCACATTGCCTGTTTTTATTTCATAATTTGATATTATCAACTTCTCTAAGTATTACTTTTGTTGGGCAATCTTATTTTGTTATGATCAAATTATCGAGATTCATCCACTAAATAACATTTCAATAATATACTTTGTTGTAGACCAAGTTTTGTTATTATTCTACTGTTGAAAATGTAGAAATATGTGATAAACTATAACACATCAATAACAAGTTTTCAAATTCACTGCGAGATTCATTGTTATTATTTTGTTATGAATCTAACAACCAGCTATGGCAGATTATGCACGAATACGGATTCTCGGATAAACTGATACTATTGATCTAGTCGACGATAGATCGCGTCCCGATCTCGAGTCCCGCCGAATCTCACAGAGGGCTACGGCAAAGCAATGGTCCTTCGTGCTTGCTGTTTAAGTTTGCTTTAGAGGGTGTTGTAAGAAGAGCGGGGATAAATACGAGAGGAACGATTTTCACACGATTTTCGAATCGGATTAGTTATTAATGTGTCGAAGACAAAGTACATATTGGTAAAGGGCCTGCCACCCTGAATTTGTATCGACGGTGATGAAATCGAGGCGGTTGAAGAATTCTACCTTGGGCTGACTGGTGCCCGACAACTACACCAGCAGAACGGTTGAACAAAGTTTGCCGTCACACAAAGTTAACTATCTACAAAACGCTGAATGGACCGGTTGTACTCTATGGTCACGAAGAACGGATTCTACGTGCCGAGGACCAACACGCCATTGGAGCTTTCGAACGGAAAGTGTTGCGTACCATGTATGGCCGAGTTCAGAATGAAGACGGGACTTGGAGAAGGCGAATGACCTGCATCAGCTACTGAGAGCACCAACCATCGATGGAATGTCGGATTGCTTCCCAGCAGTGAATCAAAATTCAACCATCGCGCAACAATAACGACAATGTCGCAAGCTGAATTTGTTGCGACATTCTACCCAATGTGACATTGGTTTGTCCCAACTTGAAAAAAATGGGATAAAGATCATGCGGCATGAGTTTAGAGATTTTTAAGCCTTGCATTGTGATTTTCGAGCGGTAATTTCGAGTCGGTGAACACTGCAACGCTGCTGAGGATGTATCATCAAAAAGTTTCGATTTTTGGTTGGTAATAATTGATTATTCACGAGTTGAAAAGTACGCAACAAATTCAGCTTCCGTTTTGTCTGCAACAAAAATTTTCGGGATCATGTCATTATCTGTTACCAGTTGGGATAAAGAGTAATCGCTGCGCCTTCTTTGTTGCTTGTTTTGTGCCTCTTTTGTCTGATAATTCTCTTCACTGCATCCCAGGAAAGCCGTTTTCGTCCATGATTCTCCATAGCTCTGCGCGGTCGATACTGTCGTATGCCGCTTTGAAGTCGATAAACAGGTGATGCCCTGAAGTTCTCACGTTCCAAATGGTCGCCTTTCTTGTGAATGGGGCAGATGACCCCTTCCTTTCACTCCTCCGGTAGCTGTTCGGTTTCCCAGATCCTGACTATCAGCCGATGCAGACAGGTGGCCAACTTTTCTGGGCTGATGAATGGCATCCTTAACTTCCCTCAGCGTGAGAGTTGGTTCATTTCCGTCCTCCGCTGCACTGGCGTCGTCGTTTCCTCCGTTGCCGTGGGCTCCCGTGCCTACGTTCTCCACGCCGTTCAGGTGCTGATCGAAGTGCTGCTTCCACCTTTCGATCACCTCACGTCCGTCCGTCAAGAGGCCTCCGTCTTTATCCCTGCATATTTCGGCTCGCGGCACGAAGCCGTTGCGGGATGCGTTGAGCTTCTGATAGAGCTTCCGTGTTTCTTGGGAACAGCACAACCGTTCCATTTATTCACACTCCGCTTCTCCCAGGTGGCGCTTTTCTCCCAAAAGAGGCGGGTCTCCTGTTTCCGCTTCTGTTTGTAACGTTCCACGTTCTGTCGAGTCCCTTGCTGCAGCATTACCGCCCTCGCTGCGTTCTACTCTTCCAAAACCGTTCTGCACTCTTCGTCGAACCATTCGTTCCGTTAATTCCGTTCCACGTACCCGATGGTGCTCTCTGCTGCGTCGCTGATGGCTGCTTTCACTGTACTCCAGCAGTCCTCTAGAGGGGCCTCATCGAGCTCGCCCTCGTCTGGCAACGCGGCCTCGAGATTCTGCGCGTAAGTTGAGGCGACATCCGATAGCTTCAGTCGCTCTAGGTTGTACCGTGGCGGTTGCCGGTACCGTACATTGTTGATGACGGAGAGTTTTGGGCGCAGTTTGACCATCACCAGGTAGTGGTCGGAGGCGATGTTGGCGCCACGATAGGTCCTGACGTCGATAATGTGCCGTCCGTCAATCAGAACGTGGTCTATTTGAGATTCCGTCTGCTGTGATGAGCTCCAGGTGTAACGATAAGGGAGGCTGTGTTGGAAAAAGGTGCTACGTATGGCCATATTTTTGGAGGCGGCGAAATCAATGAGTCGTAGGCCGTTTTCGTTCGTCTGCTGGTGGGCGCTGAACTTACCAATCGTCGGTCTGAATTCCTCCTCCTGGCCTACCTGAGCGTTCAAATCTCCTATGATGATCTTGACGTCGTGGCTTGGGTAGCGATCGTACTCGCGTTCGAGCTGCGCGTAAAATGCCTCCTTGTCATCATCAGTACTTCCGGAGTGTGGGCTGTGCACGTTTATTATGCTGAAGTTGAAGAATCGGCCCTTGATCCTCAACCTGCACATTCTTTCGTCGATCGGCCACCAACCGATCACGCGCCTCTGCATATCGCCCATCACTATGGAAGCTGTTCCCAGCTCGCGTGTGTTGCCGCAGCTCTGGTAGATGGTATGATTACCTCTAAACGTTCGCACCATGGATCCTGTCCAACACACCTCCTGCAGCGCTACGATGCCGAACCCGTGGTCCTTCAGTAGATCGGCGAGTATGCGGGTGCCCCCAATGAAGTTGAGAGATCGGCAGTTCCACGTACCGAGTTTCTAATCGCAAGTCCTTTTTGTTCGCTGGGGTCGTTGCCGTTGGTCTCGGTTCGTATTATTCTCACGCCACAATGGTTTTTTTATGGCTGGCTCGTAGGGTCTGACACCAACCCCCTACTTTCCGAAGGACCATAGTGCACAGTTGAGCTTAGAGTCCTTCCCTGACACTCGGACGTAGAATTTCATTCATTGAAAATGAAAATTTTAAACTCTGTTCTTGAGAGCCATCGAGCTAGGCAGCAAGTCGATCAAGTGTATGACGATTTTCGGACCCTTCGCAGAGTACGGAACTGGTGATGCACAGCCATAGACCGAGTAGAATAGAGGCTACTCCTACGTACAGCGGAGGACACTCAGGCCTTAGTCTGACCGGTAAGGAAAGCCGCAGACTAAAAATGTCGTTAATAAAGATAAAAATCGACGATTACAGCGCATAGACTACTAAACTATCGGTATGACTGCACCAGCAACTAACCACAAACCCCCCAAAAGCGATAATTGTTCCCACAGTTTTTGGCCTCATTTTTCTCCATACACACTTGCTCTCATTTGTATCGAGTACAGAAAGCAACCGTTCATAATTATCAACCGCACAGCAAAATAATTAATTTTATGCCTAACACAAATTGAAACAATAAACCACACAGTTTGAAACTGTAATACATTATTGAAGTGCTCGGTCGGTCGGCCTGGCGGCTGCTGCTACATATGGGACTGCGCTGGGAAATCCGAACACTCTCTCCCCTTGTCGTCGTCGTTGATGGTACCATTCCATTCGCTGTATATCGATCGATCGATCGAATAACAATTGTCTGTAAATTTTTATTACCACTCACAGCTCGGCTGCGCTGCCACCGATGTTGACTTTGCACCCCGGCTAGAGAATTCCGGGTTTCACCGCACAGCAGGAGAGCGGGGGCCCCAAAAAACTAGTTGAAACCAAAACGCATCGAATGCGGGAACTTTTTCACTCCCATCGATATCTATATGTACCAGCAGCAATGGAGGACGGTTTGCAGCCCCTGAACTGAAAGCAAATGTGCCATCACGGGACCGACCAGTCGTCAGCGAGTGATGCTGTTTTCGTTCCGGAATTTGTTTGAATATTGACACATGTTCGATCCGGCGGACGCCAGGGTCCAGGCCACTATGCTGACTGACTGACTACGATGACGACTTATTCAAATCGAGAGTGCCTATGCATGGGAAATCAAAAATTGAAATTGAATTAATTATGAGCGGCCGTTTTTTGGAGTATGTTAGCCTTTGAGTGGCTGGTTCTGGCCAAAGTTCGGGGTGCGTTTAGAGTGGGTCGACAAACCTAATGGTTCCCGGATTGAAATGAATGCGTAATTGCGAGTAAATATGTGCTATACAGTTGGGGGTCCCATATTGTCAAAGAGGAGAACGCGAGGATACATGTCCAGGTTGTCCGGGTACGATCCTTGCTTAGTTCGGGGTCTTTGTATTATGGGAATCTTATAGATTATCTCAAGAATTTTTGCCTTTCTCGTACACTAAGTGTACAGGAAAGGCTATATGTTCACTCCAAAAATGACTTTTTGATAAAAGGCCTGGAGGGCCGAGTCACATATACCAATCAACTCAGCTCGACGAATTGAGGTGATGTCTGTGTGTGTGTGTATGTATGTGTGTGTGTATGTGTGTGTGTGAGTATGTGTGTGTACAAAAAAACTCACATCACTTTTTGGCAGTGAACCTCAACCGATTTTAATGACCGACGCTTCGTTCGAGGCGGAATCTGGTCCCATTGTTTCCTATTGAAAATGATTCGAATCGGTTCAGCCGTTCCGGAGTTATGGCCATTTAGGTGTTCCGGAACGGTACCCCAGGAAGGAACCAGATATGAAAATGCTACAAAACCATGCATGCGACACATCAGACCGCGGCTTTTTCGATAACTTGACGAACGGTAAGCAGGAAAATTGTCTCAGGCCATATCTGAACCGGTAGTGTTCCGCAATCGGTTCCGGATGTCCCACCGGAAGGGGCAAAATATAAAAGTGAGCCAAATCCATGCATGCGACACATCAAATAGCGGCTTTTTCGATAACCTGATGAACAGTGAGCAGGAAAATTGCCTTTGATCCAGCAGAGACTACCGGTAGTGTTCCGGAACCGGTTCCGGGTGCCCCGCCGGAAGTGGCCAAATATAAAATTGAACCAAACCCATGCATGCGACACAACAAATCGCGGCTCTTTGGATAACCTGATGATCAGTTAGCAATAAAATGGAATCTGACAATATTGAGGAAAATCAGTAGTATTTCGGAACCGGTTCCGTGTGTCCCGCCGGAAGTAGTCAAATGTAAATATGAACGAAACCCATGCATGCGACACATTAAATAGCAGCTTTTCGATAATCTGAAGAACGGTAAGCAGGAGAATAGCCTTTAATCACAGCAGAGACTAACGGTAGTGTTCCTGAACCGGTTCCGGGTGCCCCGCCGGAAATGGCCAAATATAAAAGTGAACCAAACCTTAGACCAAACCCATGCATGTGACACATGAAATAGAGGCTTTTTCGATAACTTGGTGAACGGTAAGCAGGACAGAAGCCTTAGATCACAGCGAGACTACTGGTAGTGCTCTGGAATCGGTTCCGGATGACCCTCCGGAAGTGGTCAAATATAAAAGTGAACAAAACCCATGCATACGACACATCAAATCGCGGCTCTTCAGATAACCTGATGAACGGTTTGCAGGAACACAGCCTTTGATCCCATCAGAGACTACCGTAGTGCAGCTGAACCAGTTCACATCAAACCACGGCTTTTTCGATAACCTGATAACCTGAACGGTTTACAAGAAAATAGTCTCAGATCACATTAGAGACTACCGGTAGTGTTCCAGAACACATTTTGTATGTTCCGCCAGAATGACCAAAATGTAAAATGAATTAAATCCATGCATGCACATCAATTTTCGGCTTTTCAGAAAACCTGTTAAACACGTAAGATACTAGTCTCAGACCATATTTCAGACAATAGGTACAGTCTTGGAACCGGTTCTAGGTATCTCACAGGAAGTAGTGAAAACAGTGAAAATAATCAATGCAAGCGATAAATATGAGTAAGAGAACAAAACCTTTACAAAGCTGAAGCAGGCTCATCATATCACACCTTTTATAATTCCTGAGGTGTAAATATACAGTCACTTGCTTCAATTTTTTTGGTCAAATTTTATGAATCTAAAAGGAAAAAGTTTATCGAAGAATGTATGGTGATTTTTAGTTGTGAAATGAATTATATTTTAGCTTCTTATTATCGTCTTGGTGATGATCGGCCTCCAGCAATAGTAAAGGTGGTCACGCAGCCAACTTAGAGGTCTGATATTTTTCAGCTCTGTACATTGAACATAACGTCGGAAATATGTACCCTCAATAAGTTTCCCAACTCGATGATGGCTTGGGTGAAATTCTTGCTTTTATAAATAAAGTATTAACAGGAAAGACCATGAGAACATATTCGACGAGAAAGGCACTATCACCACTAGGTGGGTTAATCCGGTTTTTTTTTTGTTTTATTCCTATCCGCTTAACCTAATTAACAGCTCTTTTGTCCGCTAGGGCACTACGAGAGCTGATAGCTGCACTTACGGATTGTACAGTGACTAAATTTATTCTATTCGATAAAGTTATCGATCCGGTCTTTGTACTGCTATTACTGCTCTGTCAATGGTAGGATGATGAGCACGAGGATGTTGATTTAGGGCTGCTGTTTCTTTTCCAGTCATATTGCGGGTTAATTATGAGTTGCCATATAGCCGACATCCGATTATCCGGGCCCGTTAGAGCTCAGAAGAGGGTCAAGTGCCAGCCGCTCTTCGAGGAAAGAGCAACCGACGATGATCCGGGAATGGGATCGCACCCATGGTCATCCGCTTATGAGGTGCACGTGAGAACTTGGACACAGTTTTTCGGGAATTTTAAATGAATTTCCCAGAGAAATTTCATAAGAGTCCTTAGAAGAGCATGTTAGATGATCCCTGGATTTTTTTTTTTGTAAAAAACTGCTTTTAAAAATTACAATCTCTGAAAAAAAAATCTCAAAAGATCACTGCAAAAATTTCGGATGAAATCATAGTGAGATTTTTTGCAGGAATCGCTTGAAGGTTTTCTGAAGAAATCCGGAGACTGTTTCTTAAAGAATCCCAGAAAAAATGAAAACAAAAAATCCCTAGAACACCTTATGGAAGAAGTCTTCGTTGGTTTCATTAAGGAATCTTTGATAGGACTTTTAAAGAAACTTTAGCTGAATGCACATAAAGAAATCCGTCGAAAAATATTTGAAAGAATTATATAATGAATTTATAAGGATTGTCTGTAGGAATTAGTGAAAAATAATTCTTGGATTTTTTTTCAAAAGGGGATTCTGAAGGAATTCGTAGAGGATTTTTCAAGGGAATACATGGAAAAAATAACTGAAGAAATCTGTCGGAATTTCTGAAACAATTCGTTGAAGAGTTGCCTAAAGCATTATTGATGGGATTTCTGAAGCAACGCATGCAAAATTTTTGCTAAAGGAATCCCGCGAGAAATTTTTGAAGCAATCTATGGAGGAATTTAGTAATGAATGTCTGAAAATTTTTCAGTAAAATCTCTGAAGGAATCAATGAAGGATTTTAATGGAATACTTCTATGTGATGGAAATTCTATGTAGGGTTTTCTAGAAGATTCTTGCGAAAAGCTTCTAAAGGATTTTCTAATAAAGTTTGTGATTTTTTTCAAAAATGTGAAAAAATTGTTAAGTTAGTTTTATGAGAATTTTTGGGGGAATCTATAGGGAAATTCCCTAAGAAATCCCTGAAGGAAATTGTAGAGGAATCTCCGACAGATTTTTAGAAAATTTATGAAACAGTTTCTGAAGAAGTTGCTGAATAGTCTCCTCAAAGATATACTGATAGATGTTACCCTTTACTGCTATGGCATTAACCAGATTTGTTGTTTTGTCATAAGCATACAGAAAAACTTGTAATTAGAAGGCACTGAATGTTGCTAAAGGACAAATTGAGAGATGAATTTGTGAAAAAATCGCATTCTGGTGGGATTCGAACCCACGACTCCGTATTCGCTAGAACGGTGCTTTAGCCAACTAAGCCATAGAGCAGGTACTGATTTTGCGGAATAGAAAGTCAAACTGACCGTCTTCAGCCAGAGGATGCACAGACTGAACATTACTAACACGAGACAACGGACAACACACATAACACCCAGTGTCCCAATGGAGAATTTTCTGCTTGACGAAAAGTTTTCCCCGACTGGAGCGAGAAACGAACCCGCACTTCGAAGCTTACGAAACGCCTAGACGACTGATACCGCTAACCACAAAAAAATGCGCAAAACAAAATCGGAAATATTTTGCAGGCGATTTTTTCATATTGTATGTTCTTTTTGCCTTTCTCGTACACTAAGTGTACTGGAAAGGCTATATGTTCACTCCAAAAATGACTTTTTGATAGAAGGCCTGGAGGGTCGAGTCACAACTCAGCTCGACGAATTGAGGTGATGTATGTGTGTATGTATGTGTGTGTGTATGTATGTGTGTATGTGTGTATGTGTGTGTACAAAAAACTCACATCACTTTTTGGCAGTAAACCTCTACCGATTTTAATGACTGACGGTTCATTCGACGCGGAATCTGGTCCCATTGTTTCCTATTGAAAATGGTTTTTCTATTCGATAATGGCTTTGATAAAATTCTTGCTTTTCTCAATAAAGTATTCTCAGGATTCAGGAACACTTCGGCTTACGTCAACATCATGAGTACATATTCGACGAGAAAGGCGCTATCACCACTAGGTGGATTAACCAGGGTTTTTATTTAAAAAGATGAAAAAATATTAAAAAAATAAAAAAAAAATCCAGACACAGAAGTATAATAATCTATTTTCAAACGGTATAGTTTATCTTTGTGAGAGTACAATTCTTTGAGATTAAGCAAAATTATGTATTTTCAAAAAAACATATATGAAAATAGAATTTTACCTCACGACTTGGTTATTCAGTGGGTGACTTTGAATGATCCCGATGACAAAAGATCAATAAAGCAAGCAAAATGAAACGCTTTTTGTGATGGTTGGTATAAATAGATTTCACGTACAGATTACAATGATAAAATTATGCATATTTTTTTTTCACTTCATCCAACCACACTTAGATTACAGCAAACTCAAAAAATCAAAAAAAAAATCATAAATAAATAAAAATAAGAAAAATATGTATGAGACCTTGTGAAATGTTATTCGAGATTTTCTCTACTGTTTAACAGTTTTTATCATAAAACGTCAATTATTTTTAGGATTTCAGAATGTTCAGATCGTCTAGAATAACATTTAACAAGGTCCATTTTTTGTTTTTTTTTTAAATTTTTTTCATTTTTCTGAATTTGCTGTTACTTACGCATAGTTGAATGTAGTTAAAAAAATTACACAGGTTTATCATTGGAGATTGTACGAAAATGATCTCGAAAAAATCATAAAAATTGTTTGCTTTTTGCTGTTTGATGAAAAATAAAAATTCGAGAAAACATAGTTAGAAGCTTTTGGCTATCCTGGGCTATTTGAGGCTGAATACAGCTTACTACAGAAAAAGGTTTTTGAAAAGATATATTATATGATATCTAGGGTCTGGGACCATTTGAGCAGGAGCACCAATTTTGGGCACTTGCTGCTGTAACTCAGTCAATTTCAAACCAATTGATATAAAATGTTTTTCATGGCTAGATACTGTAGGTACATATCTTATCGTATTCCAAAATTCAAGTCAATTGGCTGAAAACCGACTGAGCTACAGCAGCATGTGCCCAAAATAGGTGCTCCTGCCCAAATGGCCCCATACCCTATTTAACATAGAATAATGATGAATATGATGAATATCCTCGAACATCATTGAAGACATCATTTCAATCCAACAAACCGTTCTTAAAATATATGTTTTCGAAATTAGGTATTTTTCACTTGTCCTTTTCAAAAGCTAGGTGAAAAATATTGCAAAAAAACATGAAAAAATGTCAAATAGAAGATCATGCAGGAGCAAAGTTTCATTTGATTTCAAAACGGATGTGTCTAGCTCAAAATGCTCAATGTAAACTTGCATCAACCATCACTCAGAAGGGAAATCTAAAGAAAGGCGGAAAACTTGATACAATCATTCACGCCGAAAATCGATATCGCACGGCGTTTCAGTCGAGAAGTCTGATTAAGAATGCAAACTATCATAAATCATGCGATGCCGATGATTAAATTAAATTATACCTGGTTTCGATGCTAATTTTATGATAATTTTCTGTTCCCACCACCAACAACGACGTCGTCAATGAAAACGACGCCGCGAGTGTGATGCCTTCGACACCACAACAACAAGTCAGTCCAACGACGAGGAGGACAATACAATGAATGAAGGTGCTGAAAGCAGCATGGACCTTAGCTACTGGTTATGCGCCACACTGAACTGGTTGAAAACTCATTGGAAAACACCTTGCTTGTGGTTTTCCCCCGCCACCATTTTCGATCCTAAATCAAGCATTGACTGAGGAAGGACGATCGTCAAAAAATAGAACAAGGTGTGAGTCCACCTCACGAAGGCTGCACCCGCTAGCGCGTAGACGACGGACGGTCGACGGTCGAAACCAAGTGAAACTCGATTTGGCGGAAAAACGTAAAACAACAAAACAATCTCCGAATGGCCAAAGTTGGCCTTTTTAGAGAACTGCGGGTTCGAACCGGCGTTGTTGCTAGCTGGAGGGAAGTAAATTAGTTTTTTTTGCCTGCACCGCTTCCGAGACGCTTGTTGGGGAATTGCGTTTTTTTTTGTGTTAACCTAGCGGCCCCTTCGGCGCACCACCGTGAATTGGCGCGCGGAGGGAAACTCTGCGAAAAACTATTATCGCCTTCAACACAAACCAAACAACTGTTTTGAACAAGTGCAAATTTGCATCGAAATTAAACGGTTTCGGAACGGAGCGGCGGCGACGGCGACGGCAGCACAATTGCACTGGCGCTCCTGGAGTGGCTCCGGCAAACTTTGCAGAAACCTCCGCCGCCGAAAGGAACTTGGTTGGCCACAGTGCAGGCACCGCCGACGACGCCCGTCACACCGCCTCGTTACTGGGTGTACCTTCCTGGTGCAGTCTTGGTGGTGCATCCGGTTCTGGCGTGTGTACATTGCATAATTGCAGCGTCAGCAGGAACAGCAGTACGAGCAGTGATACTTTTCCGATGAGCCTCGCGGGAAACAGCGCTCCGGAATGGTTTCCGCCGAAGTTACATTGCGCTGCAGTTAACGTTGTTGGGCAGTTAGCGAAAGAAATAGTTAAAAGTTTGATTGAGTCCATACTTTCAGGTACGAAGTCGTTGGTTGGAAAATAAATGGTTTCCTTCACTAATTTGACTTTTTTTTAAACCGGGGTTTTCAAAATTAAACTTCTCGATAATTATTGGTACATGGTTTGATAATGAAGTCTAATTAGCAACTTAATTTCATCCAGTTCACAATATTGATTCTCTTTTTCATTGGAACCTATTCTGGGTCAACAGCTTCCGTCTGCCCATAGGTCCTCTTCAACCGCAAGCAACACTAGTTTACAGCATTTAAGCAAAGTCGCTCACTTCACACAACTCATTCACTGTAGTGAATGCTCCGATTAAGCTGAATTTTTTACTGTAACTCGCTTACATATGATATGTCAAATAAACGATGAGAAAGAATTTTTAAATTGTGAAAAAAATACATTTCTTCATATATTATTGGAAAATTTGCTAAAATTTAAGGAGATCGTCCCTAAAACTCGCCAATATCTTGAATTTCATCAATCTGACGCGAAACCTGCATTCAAATGATCGAATGGTATTATATTCAGATTTTAATTTATGGAAAAAGATTCAAAATTGGTTGAACAAAACGCAAGATATTTGAATTTTATTAAATTCCAAATTTTAAAAAGTTGTAAAACTCGATATTGAGCTAAAACTTAAAAACTGTTCTAATTTTTTGAAGCACGGTTTCGAAATCAGCGCTAAATTATGCTTCAAAAATTTTGGTCGTTGACAGAAGTTCACGACTTTCGTTTTATTTTGTAAACTAGTGCAATCATCGTATGCGGGTGCGTTGCTGGCCTCTCGCTGGTCCTCTACTGTATATTATCTTCCAGCATTCATGCAACGTAACCAGCCTAATACATCCTGCCGAAATTTATTATTCAGCATGACACTATCCAGTACGCGTAATTCAGATCCCTTTGAGATCCCTAGCCTTTGCCCAGAAAAAAAACCTATTCCTACTTTCGTGTGGCACCGGCCGGGCTGCAGGCAACCGTAGGGAAGATAAGGTAACCTACCCCAGTGAGAACTTTGGTCGTTGGCTGACAGTGAAAGGGGGTTTGCTCCACTTGAGCGTCTGTTCTCTAGGAGGACTGGCTCACAACTGTGTCTGATTCCCATGTTTGGGGCGGCTGATCGACGTCCGAGTTCCAGGGAAGGACTCTCAAGTTCAACGTACGCAATGATCTCTTATAAAGTTGAGGGTTGGGGTTCAGCCTTGTGAGCCAGCCGTGAAAGAGTAGCCACGGAAAATTAGCAACAAAAATTAAGTCTGAGTGCTATCAGTAATCCCACGCTCCCATATTCAGCCTATTCGAAAACAAGTGATTACGGCACCGGTTGATTCCGTTTTTTTTTGTTTTAATGCGTGCTCACCTCCAACAAAAATACAAAAATAAGAAATAAACAATCAACGCTTAAATCCTTTGTTTTTCGTAGGATGAAAATGGGAGCCACATGCTTAATAAGGGCATCAATACCCTATACGAACCGAGACAAACGCCAATTGGCTTCAGCAAACAAAAAGGACTTGCGATTGAAAACTCGGTACGTGAAACTGAATGAACTCTCAACTTCATTGGACGCACTCGCATACTCGCCGATCTACTGAAGGACCGCGGCACAGTGGCGGGCCTCCATACAAAGGTCGGACAAAACCTCAAATGTTAACCGAAATGGCTAAAATTCATAGGTTATGATGGTTTAAGTGTCCTTAACCTATTTTTGATGTGGAACTTTTCATATATTTTGATTTTACTATATTAGGGTGGTTCAAAATTTTGAAATCTGCTGATTATGGGAGGCATGTAAAAAGTAATCGATAATAAGCTAACACGATGCGTTTTTTGAACGTAGATTTTGATCAACCTTTCTATTTGAGGGCTGCTATATCATGTATTGGCATTGAAATTACCTATAATTGTGTATTTTTTGCTGTTAGGGTGGTCCAAAATCTTTAAAACTACATAAATCATTAGAAAAATTCGATTGCCTATGTTTTCTGTCAATGGATTAATTCAGATACACACAATGTTGGCTGAAAAGAACTGCATAAAATTTGAACTGCTTTTTATAAATCTCGTTTCAACGACTTCATATATGCTCGTCCGAGTTTAGGTTTTACATGTTGTAATGTACTTTGATCTCTGTTATCACTTGACGAAGCAACCAAAATAACCTTATACCTATATAAATAATTGGAAATACGTATTCGCAATATTAAAGGGAGTTGTTAATAAACGATCATAAGAGATCGGTAATATTATTGATAAACAGTAGAGCTCCATCAAATATTTTCAAAATCTATATCACTCTGTGTGTCGTTCAGTAGAAATGTTTTCTAAGAAAATGCATGAAAAAATAGAAATATCACCAACTCTCAAACACTGAAGATGCCTGCTAGTCCCCGGCAGATATCTCATTGGTTCCTTGTGTGAATGTAGCTGGTCTGGCGATACTGTAGTAGCATACAATAAACTTCAAGTTTTTGAAAAAAAAAATAAAAAAAAACGAGAAAAATAATTAAAGATGGCCTTGGTGATCGCAGAAAAATATTTAACGCAGTGTTTTACGCCGTTTAGTGTATTCCTTTCATATTTTATAGATGACTATAAACTGTAACGATGTGCGTGTAGAAAAGAAGCGCGCAGGTGTCGTCGAATTTGTGTCACTATATATTGAAACTACGATAGAAGTTCTTGAAGAGATTGCTTCTAAGCTTTTTGAGCAATTCTAACTATTAAGAGGAATCGAAAAAACGATCAGTTTAAGAAAACCAATGGGCAATGGTTTGTAGTTATTGTTACATTTTTTTCACGATTGTTTTTCGTCTTTATTTTCAAGGATCAAAGAGTTTAGTTATATTTGGTGGTCTTTAATAATGCGGGATGTAGGTAGCGTCTAAGTGAATAAAGGCTTAATCATTCTTAGTCGTCACTCCCCTTTTCTCCAGCACACTCTTTTTAACTGGAGCACGCACCTTCTTGTGTTTTTTTTGTCAAAAAAAAAAAAAAAAATAAAAAAAAATAAAATAAAATAATTAAAAAAAATTTTAGAGCTGTGACCATCCAGTTTTCAAACACCCCCTCCCTCTCCCCATGACTTAGTGAAGGTCTCTTACTAGAATGAGGTATACATTAAATTGTTAGTATTCTGATGTCAATTTGAATTATGTTAAGATTAAATATAAACTTCAAACAATATCACTTCCTCCACAACCATTGTGACACAATAGAAAAATAAATGAATTCGCGCATAGCGCAAAATTGCGCAAACAGTGACCTATATAGCCAAAAACTAGACGAAATTGTACGTCAGATCCGGGATAAGGCGTTGCAGGGTGTCGACTCAATTTAGAAAAAAATAATTCCCTGACTTTCTCTGACTTTCCAGACGTATTCCAGAAAAATTCCAGACCAAATAAATATTGAATTTTTCAAATTGCCTCATTAAGATATTTGTGCACAGTGAACCTGCACTCATGACGACTATTTCAATTTTCAACAATTAATTTTTAACGACTCTTTCGGGGCTTTTTGGACTTTGTTCAATTGATTTTGTTAACAAATTTCGATCAACTTTTACTCTTTATTTCACATTTTCATGACGCATTACAAAATCAATTTGTAGGTACTTGAAATCAGAAAATCTTCAAACCTGTTCATGATTTAAGCAGAACAATCTTCTCCTGCAAACTCTCGGCTTCCTTTTGTGCAACTTCCAGTATTTGTCTTCGCTTTTTCTCGAGAGACTTCGCTTCTGCTCTCGTTGTCGTTTCATCATCTTGGCTTTATCGGAATCCAAAGCCTCCTTTCTACGACGGTCTTTATCTTCGAGATAAAGCGCATGTGAATTTCGAACTCGCTGAATGAGTTTGTTCGAGATTTGTACGCTTTCTAATCCACCTTCATAATAGACACCATCATAGACCAGTTGGCGAGCTACGACCGACTCCTCGCGCATGTTTTCAAAAAGGCACTCTGCGTTTATTGAAAATCCTCTTTCTGCATTGGCATTTCCATGCGATAAGCAGCAGATCATTTTGACGATGAATAGAAGCTCTGAATAAGCATCTCCAATCAACAAACTGCACCAAAATACGTCAAGTCGTTCTTTTTTACGGTCATATTGATCAAACTTTTCGGAGTGCTTCGTTGATTCGATGACAGAACGGTATTGCTTCACTGCCATATCTGCCGTAGATCCACCGATTCGTCCACTGTCACTCAGTTTAGTTAACATGCTTTCGAGTCGTCTTTTTGCCAATTTTCAATCTCCACTGATCACTGCAGGATCCAGACATGAAGCCGCTTTTGTCATTGGATACGTTTGAGGTGACCGAGTCATCAGTTTCAAGACCACTGCTTGTAACATCCCTTTGCACTCGATGCGGAATGGCAAAATATGTTTCTCCTGTAAGCCCGGTGTATTTTTGAGAGTTTTCTTGGTGTCAAATCCTAACACGACTTCCTTTGCAGGTAGGTGATTCTTGATATCATTCACATCGTCCTTGGTTACCTATGAAACATAAATAAATAAACTTAATAATTTAGTTTAATCAAAACAAATAAATTAAAACTAGTCACGTTTTTGAAATAATATAATACAATAAAGATATATAAAATACGGAAACAAGTACTCACCATCGTGATGTTCTTCAGTTTTTCTATCTTCATGAATCGCTCCATAATACCTCTGACCATTTGAGACATGTCGTTGTACAGAAATGGTACCATGGGACTGTCTGATTGAAATTAGCGTAGAAAGGGTTCCACTTCTGAGGCAACCGACTTGAAGAAAGCTAATTTTGCCAACAACAGAGAGTCATTCAAACAGTTTTTAACATCTTTGTACGAAGCTGATGTTGGTTCTGCTTTATCTTTCTGAACGCCTTGTACGAAGTTTTTGATGTGCGGAGTGATTTCAATCGCCCTCTGAGCAACATCAGCATTTTCCAACCATCGGTGACCACAAAACTTCAATGGGAAAAAGGTTCTTCCAGAGTACATCGTAAAGAGGGCTCGTCTTGCTGGCACATCTTTGAAAATGTTGTAGATTCCATGCATATACTTGATGATTTCCCAACCTGTACGACGAACACCGTCTTTGAACGCGCCATGAAGTATATGCAATCCACAGCTTCCTAAATCAATAAGCTCCTTGTCACCTTTCTGAACATCGAGCTTCAACTCTCGCAGAAAGGCCCAATTGACATTGGGCCCATCCATGGACACTTGCAACAGCTTATCAAAAGGTATTGCTCCAAGACCTTCCTTGAATGCAGTTAGAAGGTCCAATGCCCGTGATCTGCCGAGGAACTTTGATGTCATGTATCGAGTGGCTACTTCATTTTTTGAATCATCCCAAAATCGGACATTCATATCCATTTGTTGATTCTTCGTTGTCTTATTTAAAGATTCGTCAAACCCAATAACCACAAAGCTAGCATTTTGGAGGGTGTTTTCCAATTCTGATTTAAAATATGGTGCAATGCCGAACATAATCATGTAACTGATTTTATCACGCCCCAACTGAACTTTCGCAGCGATTTGGCTATCGAAAAACATCCTTTTCATTACTGCCATGTCCTTTTCGGCAGCTCGCAGAGATTTATGACCCATTACAGTCTCCAGGCACCACAATATCTCGGCCTTCGTCGAATCATTTTTCAACATGAACTTATCAATAGTTCCCGGAGCGGTTGATGCAGGTGGAGCATGTGGTTGAAGTACGGTTGCCGGGGACTTCTGCGAGGTCTTGTCGATAAATTGGTCATCCAGTTTAAGCGAGGTGTCAGGTGCAGTTTGAGGCGACAGATGAGCGGTCCACAGTGCGCGTTAGGAATTTGGACATGGGCGTGTTGCTGACCGATGTTAGCTGAGTGTGTCGCTTTGACTTCATGTGGTTCCTAATTGCCATATTGCTAAGGGAAAATTCACACGCACACACTGTGCAAAATGCAAATCCTGGCTTGCCGTCAACCTGCTGCAGCCATGATCGGAGCTCGTCATCTTGTAACCAAATAGCTTGGAATGAGGTTTTTTTTTTGTTGCCATCGAGATGTCTGAAATGTGGGGAATATTTTGCATGAGCATGACAAAGAAATAAACAAAACATTAAAAAATACCTTCGACGTAGACGAAACTAAGAAGCAACTAATTTAGACTAATTGTTGCGGGACGTAGGTGGAGACGAAGCTGGAGAAGTTTTTTTTCTATATTTTACTTAAGTCACAAAGCTATTTTCGAGAATTCACTGAACATTTGACGATATTGACAGCGCCAGCGCCGGATACAGCTTGAATTTTGTTTTTCACACACGTTGTTTTCGTTTTTTCTGTAGGCGCAAGAAACAGCTGTCAGATTTTCGCGCGCACAGGTAAAGTTAGCCTACACGCACATAAAAAAATGATTAAAATATGGATACAAGCACACTTAACACGATCTGAAGATTAACCGGCAAATATTTACATATGCTATGCATTATTTTTTAAGAGTGAATAAGTTTAAATTAAAACAATCCAGTTAGTATAGCAAATTTAGCATCCATTTAATCTAGTCAACAGGCATAAAAAACTTGATCATATATTTTCCCTGACCAAACCAAAAATTCCCTGACTTTCCAGGTCATAAATTGAATTCCCTGACTTTCCAGGTTTTTCCAGGTAGTCGACACCCTGCGTTGTTTTCTGATGTTTCCTAAACAAGTACTGGATCTCTTTAATACGAAGTGTTTCTCCAAAATTTTATAAAAGAATATGTTTTTGCATGTTGTAAAAACATAATAATTTTGTGATTGAATTCCAAACAAACCCTGAAATGGCATGGTCATTCATACCCAAAAACACCAATAATATTGTCACATTATCCAAATCTTCATAAGTTTTACAACGAGGTCATGAAGAAAGCTATTAAAATAAAGACAATAATCCCTGGTAAAGTACCACACAAAACCTCAACTTTGAAAAAATCTACAAGACCAAATGACTTGAAAATTTGGGGTTTTCTTAGTTGAAGTATATCTATATTGGAAGAATAATATTAGATAAATAAAATATTGAAGTCGATTTTTGAGGTTTTGTCCGGCTTCCGGCCACTGTGCGCGGGTTCGGCATCGTAGCACTGCAGGAAGTGTAATGGACAGGATCCATGGTGCAAACGTTTAGAAGTAAGCATACCATGTAGATGTGCTCACACAAATAGGAAAATATACATCTCGTGTATATAATAATGATGTTGTGACTGCATATGTGTTGGAAATTTCTCCTCCTAAATATAAGTAAACCAATCACGAATGTTTGTCTTCATGTTGAAGTATTTCAAATTATGTGTGCCCTCATGAGTGCGAAAAAAAAACTCTATGATTTTGGGACTACACCAGGGATTATTTGGAGAAATATTTTCAAATATAGATAAAATATTTCAGTAATTCTTTCAAACACTCGGGTGTTGCATACAAAACAGTGTATGTGTTGGATGTTCAAATAATCCTATCCGAAGGAGGTTTGAATTGTGAAAAAAGGATAACCATGTGCGACTGTGGAATCGAGTTTAGTTCTAGGCCTTCTGGTGACGGAGGAAGGTCGGCTCCAGAGGCACGTTCTCCTATGGTGACGGAGGTAGTCGAGTGACTCCGTAGCTTGAAGGAATAGAAGCGCCCGTCTAGCGAATTGAGAGTCGTGAGTTCGAGTCTCACCGGAGTACATGGATTTTTTTTTTCATAATTCAAATCTCAATTTGTTCATCGAGCACATGTTTCTGTTGTACACATGGATGTCAAAGCATTTTCAACAGTGTAAATTGCACATGGCTTGGTCATCCAAAGCAAAATCAAGAAATTTACATTTCAAATAAGTGTTCTTTGAGCACTTCCACAGTTATTATTTGAAGGGCTTTCTTTCCCTGCCTTTGCATGAATTTGCACAATATGAGGCAAGTTCAATGATACACTATGCCCAGGGTAGTCAAGAAAAGTTCCAGACTAGACCGGGAATCGAAACCGTCGTCTCTGGATTAACTATCCAAAGCTTTATCCACAAGGCTATCTTGAGACCATCAAGAACGCCTTTATCGTCACCGGCGAGAATAATTTGGGTGAGCTACGCACCCGAAGAAAGCAGTGGATCACAGATGATACCTGGAGGAAGATAGACAAGTGAAGGAACGCCAAAGCCGCGGTGGAGCGAGCGAAAACACGAGGAGCACTGTACAGAGCATGTTCGTGCAGAGTACTGCACAACGGTGTTTTGTCCGATCCCATGCGGGTCGTTGGCGCTCTGATATGTAGAGCAAGCTCGACGATCTTGCCAATCGCTCCTCAGCGGCAGGTCTTACCATCAACGTCAACAAGACCAAATCGCTGGATGTAAACACGGTCAAGGGTCAACCCTTCCAGCTTTACGGTAGCTGGGCAATCAGTGGAGAATGTTGAAAGCTTCTAATATCTTGGCAGCCAAATGGCGGCCGATGGCGGTACATATCAAGTTCGACATAGGTGCACGGATCAAGAGGGCGAGGGCTGCTTTTGCGAGTTTAAGAAATGTATGAAAAAAAAAACAACCAGATCAGTCGACGCACCAAAATCCGAATTTTTAACTCGAATGTGAAATCTGTGCTGCTATACGCCAGTGAAACCTGGTGTGTATCAGCGGAGAACATTCAACGGCAGCAGGTCTTTATCAATAGACGCCTGCGGTATATAATTCGTGCATGGTGGCCTCACAATTGGATCTCCAACGTGGAGCTCCATCGCCGATGTCATCGAAAGCCGATGGCGACAAAAATTCGGGAGCGAAAGTGGAGGTGGGTCGGCCACACTCTTCGCAGGGACGGAAACGAAATCTGCAAACAAGCGTTAGACTGGAACCCAACAAGACATCGCAGCAGAGACACACTCAGAGGTTCATGGCGGCGCAGCCTAAATAAACGAAATCCAGCAAGTTGACAGAAATTTGACCTGGCCACATGTCAAGGCGATGGCTGGCAATCGCTCAGGATGGAAATTTTTCAATTCAGCCCTCTGCACTACCGTTGGTGCATTCTTATTCGGAAATTTTCTCCAAGGATATTTTATATTTCTCTCTGGAATTTATTAAGATATTTCATTACTTGTAGAGGTTCGACTGGGAAGTTGACATATTTCTCGTGGGCTTTCGGCTTTCAGTCCAAGGAAAGCGTTGATTTTCTTATCTCATCGCCAACGTTTCGATCCAGATGTTGGGATCTTCTTCAGGGCTCGAAAATAATCAATTTGTCTGTTCCTGTGTACATCTCACGGTTGATTGTCGAGTTTTGATTTGGCACCGCACAAATCTCATTAACTGCCAGCACCCTTGAATATAGTGGGTGGGTGGTACAAAATGGGAGGTCTACACCTGGAGACACGACACTTGCCAACACTGCCAGAGCTAACAATTGATCAAACATTACTGAACTTTGTCTTGAACTGAAAGCCGAAATCCCACGAGAAATGAGATATTTCATTAGCTATTCCTTCAAAATTTCTCGAAACCTTATTTTACAAAATCTGGCATAGATTGCTTCAGAAATTCCTCCATGAATTTCTACAGAAACGATTTTGTTTTTATTATTTCAAAAATTGTTTGAACAGTCCCTTCAGAAATTTATCGTTGGATTCAATCAAAACAGGGATATTTTCGAAATTCCTGTAAAAAATCCGCCAGGTATGTCTTCAGAAATATTCCCAGCTTTTCCTTCAGAACGTCTTTCATGTCATTTCTAACCCTCCTTGTGTATTAGGTTTATTATTTTTTTATCCAAACCGTGCACTACGATAGTGAGGTGTTTCCCAACGTGATTCATTTGGAAGGTTAAGAAACTCTGCTAGAAATTCCTTTTAGAAATTCGTAAGACAAAGTATTTCAGGACATCATCCATGGATGCATTTCGGAAATGTTTGCAGCGATTCCTTCAAAAATCAAAAGTTTCAGAAATTTCCTCTAGGGTTTTAAAAAAAATATCCACAGTTTTCCTTCAGAAGTTTTTTCCACGGACTACTTTAGAAATTTCTCTGGGTATTCGGTCAGATTTTTTTGTATTAAGTTTCTCAACGAATTTGTCCAAGGATTCCTTTAAGAAATCTTCTATGAATTCCTTCGGTAATTACTCCGTTAGATTTTTTTCTGTTCGTGGCATAAACAACTCTTAAAGAATCCACTCTTTCAAAAATTATTGGTGTAATTCGGTCTTACAATCTACCATGATATTATTCAGAAACTCCTCCATCGATTTCTTCAGAAGCTCCACAAGGTATACTTCAGAAAATTCCTCCAGAACTTCCTTCAAATCTTCCCTAAAAAAATTCTCTTAGAATTTTTTTAGGGTAATTTTCATGGGTTTCAGACATTCTCCTAAGGATTCATTTAGAAAAAAAAAACTCTTTGGAAATTTCTCTAGGGATTTCTTCATTTTTTTTTTTACTTACTGGTTTATTTGGAAGGCTCGGGCACCACAAAGGCATAACTGAGCCGAAATCATTTGTTTATTTTTTTACATTGACTTTAAGTTTAACATTTTTTACTGCCTTGAATACTATGTTAGTTGGGGAAGCCGAAGTTCTCGCGGCTGTTTCGAGGAAAGGGATTACAAAAAAAAATTGAAATTAGGGCACCCAATATAAATTATTAGCTAACTTTCACTTAAAATATTGATGGGACAAAATGTCCTGATCTGTTAAGGAACCAAAAAGAAAGGGACTTCGTCGGTAGACAACGACAAGAAAAACACAAACGGAAGAGGATGGCGACAGACAGGGGCGAACAACAAAACCAATTGGCGGATAACGAAAGCAAGCAACGTACCTACCACATCAAACTTTCAAAATTTTCTACAGAACTTTCTTCAGAAATTCCTTTAATGATTATTTTATCAACACACAATCCCTTCAGACATTCGTACAGGTATTTCTTAAATATGACCACCAGTGACTTGTTCAGGAATTGCTCTACTAATTCCCTCTTCCACAGCTATAAGTCTAGGAAATTTGTTCAGAGATTCGTCCAAAAAGTCCTTCAATTTCAGCTATTCAGGCAGAAATTCTTCTAGATGTTCTTGCAAGAGTTCATACAGAGATTTGTTTGGGATTTCCTTCAGATATCCCTCCATGTTTTCCCGGAAATTACTCTGGCATTTCCTCTAAAGGTCACTCTAAGAATTTGTCTATGGATTGTTTAAGGAATTGCCTCAGAAATATTTCCTAGGCATTTCTACAGGAATTCCTATAGACCATTTTCAAGAGTATTTTCTAAGGACTTTACACAAGCATACATAGACGTGTCTCCAGAAATTCCTTCCAAAATATGTAAACAGAATGCTCAAATCCTTCACGAATTCCATCAAAGGGATTCTTTAGGAATTTTCCAAAAAATCCTTAATAAACTTTCTTCAAAATCGCACCATGAGCTTCCCGATGAGTTTCTTCAAGAATTTCCTCTGATTTTTTTTTCAGAAATTCCTCCTGCGTTTGCCTTAAAATTTTCCATGAGAGTTATTCCTTTAGAGATCCATTCACGAATACTTCTATGACTTTTTCATGGATCCTACTGGAAATTTATATAAAAAATCCATCAGAGATTCTTTCAGAAATTTCAGAACGTATTCGTCCTGAAATTAATCCAAAAACATTTGGCTTCTTTAGCGATGTTGAGATAATCCCATATTCTGATTCTCCATGCCACACTTAGCCAAAATCCAAGTTTTCATGAATTTTGGTGCACGGGAACCTATTTAAAAATCAATTTGAAGTTTGTATGGGAGCGGTTTGTCGAGTCACCCCTCGTCACATTTTGTACTGGGCGGAGCTGTCAAACAGTTGCCCAGCTGTCAAAAGGTGGTTTTAAAAAATCTTTTTGAAATTCATTTTAGGTACCAAAGTGATGTTTTAAAAATCTGAAAAAAATCATAGTGGCTCAGAAAATGGTGCTCTTTTGTGTAAAATCAAAAAATCAATACATTTTTCTTAATTTAATAACCCAATTCCAGACACTTTTTCAAAATTGTAGGAATTTCAACAAGAATTTCAGCAAGGAATTTCATTAAAAGTCCTTTCATGGACTTTTGCACATTTTTTCCTTAACATTTCCTAAAAATGCTACGGGGATTCTTTTGGAAATACTTCTTACGAGATTTTTTTTTTAATTTCTTAACAAAATTGAGGCACTCCGGTCGATGAAAACTGTAAAATATCCATCTAACTTTCTCACAAAAATAAGGGAGCAGATGGGTATACTGGTCGAAAGATCATACAAGATTACCTTTGTATGGGTCCCCTCACATTGCTCAATTTATGGCAATGAGAAGGCGAACTCTCTCGCAAAGGTGGGCGCACAGGAAGGTGAGATCTATGATAGAAGAATTTCACATGATGATTTTTTCTATTTTGTTCGCCAGAGTTCTCTTCAAAGTTGGCAAAATGATTGGCGAGATGGCCAGCTGGGACGGTGGTTACATTCCATTATTCCTAATGTTTCTTTGCGAGCGTGGTGGCATGGTTTGGATGTAAGTCGAAATTTCATTCGCGTAATGTCAAGGTTTATGTCCAACCATTACTCGCTAGACGCGCATTTACACAATATTAACCTCGCATTGAGCAATGTTTGTACTAAGTGCGGTTCCGGTTATGATGACATCGACCACGTAGTTTGGCAATGCCAGGATAATGACGCCTAGAAAGCAATACTTTTGGATACCCTTGAGGCCCGAGGTAAACAACACTTTGTTCTTGTGAGAGATGTGGTGCGCACTCGCGATGTCACTTATATGCTATGCATTTACGACTTTCTTTGTTTGTCTTGTATAAAGGTTTAATTCTCTTGTGTTTTCTCCTCCAGTTTTTTTTCTCTGTTTTCGTGTTTGTGTTGTTCCTGGCCATCCCGCAGATGAAAAGCCCGCTACAATCTGGTGCTGAATCACTACGAAGACAACGAACACGCCATTACGTTATACCTTCCGGATGAGCTTCAGAGAACCCTTACCCCCAGTCCTTACCACGCCCATCCTAAAAGCATATGTGACCCACTAATCTCAAGCTGCCACGAGTATCCTGGCTCCGTTCCGTACTAACTATGTTGCATAAGAATTATATTTGTACATAAAATACAAAAAATGAGTTTTGGCTCCGCAAAGCGTTAAACGTGATTGAGCCCCAAATAAATGAACTAGTCAAAAAAAAATGCACCTGCTGTTCTGTAAGAAATATTTCATGGGATTAATTCAGATATTTCTGCAGGAATGGTTTCAAATATTCCTCCATTGACTTTTTCAAAAGTTTTCCCATACATTGTCCAAAAACGCAGGAAGAATTGTTTAGAGAATTCCTTAAGGGGTTTTAAGGAAATCCCTGGAAGATTGTCTGAAGGAATAACTTTTGGATTTCCTTTTGATCATTTAAAGAAGAAATTTTTAAATCATTTCCGGAAGGATTCCCGGAAAAAAAAACTTGAAGCAATGTCTAACGTTATCTTTGAAAAATCCCTGAGAAATGTCCAAAAGAATACCTGAAGAAGTTCGTTAAGATATTTTAACAAACCTCCGCAAAAAAAACAAAAAAAAAACCGGAGAACCTTCTTTACTTCTAGAGTAACAGAAGCAATTCTAATCCAACATTACTTAAGAAAGTTCTGGACGGAGTTCCTGGAGAAATCCGAAAAGATATCTCTGCAGCCATTTCAGACTAATCTAGGATCATGGCAGACAAAGCCTTCAGGGATTCTTCCAGAAGTTTCTGATCGGATTCCATTTCAAATTCCTTTAAAAATGTTTCCACTGTTTCAGAAACGTAGGGATTTCTTTAGGAATTTCGGCATCGGATTTCTTTTGAAGTCCTTAAATTACCTTTCCCGAAAATACACAAAAATAAAAACTAAAAAAAAACCTTTCCCGAAATTCCTCTAAAAAATATCCTCAAAATTCTACCGGGATTCTTTTGGAAAATCTTCAAAGGATTCTTCTTGGGAAATTTCTTCAAAACTTTTATGAAATTTCTCCAGCGGTTCCGTCGTAAATATCTCCTGGGGTTCCTTCAGATATTCTACAATATTCCACAGGAAAATTTTAAATAATCTCCCATCGGCTTGCCCAGAAATTGCACGAAAACGCTGAAAGAATTCTTGAGAAAATTCCTTCAAGAAGTCCATGGAAAATTGTCTGAAAGATTAGTATAAGAAAAACCTTCTAATTTTTTGATGATTTTTAGAAGAAATTCTTGAAATTTTTCCGGAGGGATTCCCGAGCAAAAATTCCTGAAGAAATTTCTTACGTTGTCTTATGAGGAATTCTTTGAGAAATGCATTGACATTTTAGACAAAGGTACTAATGAAATTCTTGAAGAACTCTTTCAAATTTTTTTTGAGATATGCCTGGAAATTTAGTCTGCCCTGCAATGTGTAAACGGAGAAAAGGAAGTCTCTAGCCAATGATTGATATTATTGGGAGCAATAAATTAAGGAGCGGAATAATTCTGACCTGATTACCAATCCTCATACCGATAAACCACTTCTATTTTTGAAATTACAAAAAAAACATGTCAATTGAACAAGTTATTTATAAACTGTGGTCATTTTTGCCTATTCGGATCGTAGGGTTCTCCGAGTAGAGGAGAACATCAAATTCATACCAACAGAATCACATAGCCTGTTTTGTTTTGTCAATTATTATTATTAATCAAAGTATAACTTTTTTATAACATGTTTTGTTGGGCAATCTATTTTGTTATGATCAACTTATTGAGATTCATCCACTAAATAACATTTCAATAATATACTTTGTTTAAGACCAAGTTTGTCTACTATTGAAAATGTTCAAATATGTGATGAACTAATACAAAACAATAACAAGTCTCAAACTCTCTGCAAGATTATTGTTATTAAGATGTTACTGAATCTAACAAAACATGTTATTACATTGGTTTTCCAGGAACATTTTTTTTGTTATTATTTTTGTTTCTTTGCTGCTTATGACAGACAACTGGATAACATAAAAATAACTGATTCCATCATACAGTTATTATGCCAAAATAACATATTTTATTATGCTGTTGAAATTCTCTTCAGCTCGGGTTCAGCTGGCATTTTGCAATTATCGGATAACTATACAATGGTCCTACATTTCGTTACGCCTGTCTTTTTGAAAATGAATATGATGTGAGAAAATATCAAATGATTTACTGTTCTTTCAACTTGATTAAATAAATGCCGGACACATGAGTACAACAAAGTGTAAAAGGATATACATGCGGATGCTGCACTTCAAGTGAGCAAGTGGTCAGTAGGAGCACACTCTGCTGCTCTTAAGTTATACATTCAACACCACTTTTTTGTGGTCTCTTTATGCTCTCAAAGCAAAGGTGTAACACATCTAGAAGAAGCAGAAATAATGGAAGAAGAGCTGTGCTTTGTCTTCGGTAAACGAAAACGGTTTTCGCACCTTGCTGCAAGCCAGAAAAAAAAACAGGATGTTGTGCGATATCGTCGTGGGAAATAATACTCCCAGATTGATGTTATTTCTGTTCTGTTGGGAACAGTGGGCATAATTGAACTGAATTTCAATGAGCAAGTGTTCCATTAGACACTATTGAATAGTATCTTCAGATAACCGAAGATATAAGCTGGCTGCAGGTAAAAGTTTGTTGCTATCTCTATCAGTAAACATTAAAGTGGAAGTTGTTCATTCCTATATCCATACAATTTTGTGCCTTACTAATCACTGTCACCTGTTTTGGACAACGCGAACATCAAATGAAATGGAACCGAAATGCTTTACAACAATAATGGTTCTTTATTAAAAAAAAGATCTGCATGCTCCATGTGTTGATGGTTCAAAAGGTGTGAAAAGGCAGTATTCTTTTCTTCTTGAAGCAGGAAAGCATCAAATATCGCCGCGAAGCTTCATTCTCTTTTGCCTTGATATGAAACTGGACGACATTAATGAGATGTTTAAACACTGGGAGCATAATGCTTATGGATAGTGCAAACCATGGGAAACTTTTCTTACACAAGTAGCTGTCAGTACAAGAACGTGAAGAAAATAAATTCACACCGGTTTAATTTTTTGGCATTTTTAAAACCAATTTTGAAAAGCCTGAATATGTTTTTAACATCTGATTTTGCATTCACACATAGAGCATATAAAAAAAAACTCGGAATATAGTTTTATGTCAATTAACGGACAAAATTGAATCCAATCATCGACAGGTTATCGACCTCCTTTGAAACAGACTTTTCCCCAACTAAACTACACCGAGAAAAAATTCTACTCAATGACTGAGTTGGCCTTACTCAGAAATCGCAAAATCCTTTGTTTTCTTACTTAGTTTCGGCTAAAAGTGGGACAACCCATTGGCAATGGGTTGTCCCACTTTTAACGGAAACTGAGTAAGAAAACAAAGGATTTTTCGATTTCTGAGTAAGGTCAACTCAGTCATTGAGTAGAAATTTTTCTCTGTGTATGCCACTAATTTGGTTCTCGTAATTACAGTACTTTCTAGTATGTTCCTACAATCTGGTAATTTCTTGTTACCCACGCCACATTATCCACCCGACCGGTCCTGAAAGTAAAACTTCGTTAGTTCCTTGGGACGACGGCGACGCTCGCCTTGATGATGTTCACTCCTGCCCTTGCACCTTAGCACCTAGCTAAGGTACCTACTGGTCGGCGACGCCTTCCGTTCTGCAAAATTGTAGGCACTAAACTTCAGAAATAGCTCTACCTCGCCTACCTATTGATGACGCTCGCGCGAGGGCTAGCACACCGGTCATCATCATTACTCAACCCGCACATGCAGTCAGCACACACCCTTCTCATACATCCAAATCCAAAATCCTTGTCGCTCATCACGAAGGTTGGTCGTGGTGCTTGATGATGGATCCGAGCAACTTCGTCGTAACGTACTACGCGCGCCGCGGATCGACATAATAAATTGATGTAATTGACTGGAAAAAGGCTTAGCTTGGGCGGCCTCCTAGAGCCTAAGGCATCCGTCCCGTGATGGAGGGAAATGTTGAAAATCAAGCTAGAAGGAAAATCCAGACGCCCTTAAACATACACAATTTTATAAAACATTTAAGAAGGATTGCAATTACGAACGGAAAATTGGAAGTCTGGCCCCTGACCACATAGCCGCCGCTACTTGAGTCCAATCGCCGATGCCACCCTCTAGTAGGGGGTGGAGCATTGCGTCGGTTGCGGAGACGAAGGATCAAGCATCGACCGTCTCGGAAAAGCACTATAGACTTTTTTCGTTTATTAATATGTCAAAAATAGAATACAATATACAGTGTCACGGCGCAAGACATGGAAGAAAATCACGGTTCTCGTAGCACTTTCTTGATTTGCGAAGAGGCAATTCTTATATAAATTCATCTAAGTCATCGCAATGTCCACAGTCAATTACAGACAATACTCACGGTTCAGTGACTCCAGTCTTTCCCGTATACGTAGCTAGAACGTCCTGCGATGAGTCTAATCAGGCAACAAAATTTTAAGTTGATTTGATAATGATAATGATAAAATCAGAGCTGGTTGCTCAAATTTTCCAAGTTACAGCGCCCCCTATATTAGTACGTCTGAAGTAAAGGACGTCACTATTGCACCTATTAAAGAATTATTCCGGGAAAACCCCAAACAGTACATGCATTATTATTTATCGAAATTTTTCTGTAATTTTTGCGGGCGAGACAATTTTTCTGGGATTCCTTTTATGAGTTTTATTTATTTATCTATATAACGAATATTTGCTAAGTTACAACCTTTTAAATTTTAGCAATCGGAATTCAACAATGTTCATAAATCATTATTCTTAACTTAACAAAACAAACTAATTCCTTCTACTGAAATGGTGTGTGCACTGCCTGCGAGTTTTGATAGAATTCTTATTAAAATTTCCAGAAAATTCTCCAGGATTACCTCCACGGACACCGCCAGGAATTCCTTTGGAAATTCTTTGAGGATTTTTCAAACATTTTATGGAATATTTTCAGAAATAAGTTTGATGATGATTTTAGCAAGAATTCCTTTCCTCCAGAGATTATTTCAGGAATTTTCCCAGGATTTTTTCATGGTAATTCTTAAAGAAATTCTCAAGAAATTTCCGAAAAATTCCACTTGGGATTCCTTAAAAGATTAAATAGAAAATTCCTTCAAGGAATGCTACATAAGGTCATGCTCTCGGTCATGCTTGTAGTTCGTCATGCATTTTTTCGAACATTTCTAAACTCCCTCCAAAAAAATTGCCATATTTTTTCCAGCAGTTTTTTGTTTTTGTTTTGGATGTCTCCGACATTTCCCATGGTTTTCTCCAGGATTTCTTTCAAATATTTCTTCAAAAGATGCAATTCCAGGAGAAATTTTTCCACAAAGATTTGGAGATTCTTTCAGAAATGCCTTTAGTGCTTTCCATTAGCAATTCAGAAAAATTTCCAGAAACTTTATCAGAAATTATTGTTTGAAAATTTTCAGAGGTTCCTTCAGGTATTACGATATTTATTTAAGGATTTTTTCGGGCATTTATTTGTAAATTCCACTAAAAAAAAATCTAAAGAGATGTTTTTGGAAGTATCTCAAGGGATTTCTCTAATAGTTCCTTTAGGTACTCCTCCAGGCATTGTTCTGAATTAATTCAGACCTTCCTTTGGGGATTCTTTGAGTTTTTTTTCGTACATTCTCTCGGAAATTCTTGCAGACAGACTTGTCCAGGCTTAGCGCATGAAAATTCTGCTTTACATCATCCAGCACATTATATATAAGAAATCTTATCAGATAAAACGATGTTAAAATATCCTGAATGTCACGTCGAACTGTCAGAAAACCGCACCGCAGAGCTACACAGAGCGCGCAAAGGGATTTTTACCCGGGTGAAAATACGCCAGTGAATTTCACTTTGATCGGACAGAATCTATTCCTTAGCATTTTTAGAGACGAACCAGCCAAGGGCTGAAAGTCTCTCTAATAAAGACAAATCAATCAATCAATCCTTAGCATTTTTCAAGGAATTTTTCAAGAAGTTTTTCTATGATTGCCTTCAGAGGATTCTCCAGTTCATCCAGGTATTATTCCGAAGATTCCTTCCAAAAATTCTTTTCTTTTTTCATTTTTTCACTGGTGGCTTAGAAATTTCTCCAGGATTTTTATTGTTTTTGCAGGATTACCATCAGAAATATCTCCAGGTAGTTGTTAGGGATTTTTGTGAACAAATCCCTTCAGAAATTGTATAAGGAGTCTGTTGCGGAGTCAAGCGACATTATATCCACCCGGCCGTGCGTTACAAAATCCTAGGACTTTCCAACTGGAGTTAAACATGCGTGACCGTTTCTTCAAACTCTAGTTTAATTTAAAAACACTTCACTAATACTTCACTTTTGCAAAAGAAAATAAAAAATGAATAACTCTTTTTAAAGAAAAACTAGAAAGGACGAGCAAATTCCTTTTAATTCTACTACTGTGCTTATCTTCGGACAGATAGGCCTATTTCGTCTGTGACTTACAGACTTCTTCAGTGTCAAGTGCTCGACTGAAGAAAACCTCGCATTCGTTGTGGTATTTATACTAGGAGTGTATGTGTAGGTACGTGTGTGGGTAAAAAGTGTAGGTATAAAAATGTAGGTACAAAATTGTAGGTACAAAAATGTAGGTACAGATTTGTAAAAAAAGGGCTGTATCTACCTGTTAGAAAACAGGGTGTCAATAAGATACCTAAAGCTAGGAGAAATTGAACAGAACAACCAACTACCATTTTTGGACATACTCATCGTAAAACAAGAATCAACACTTTCCTTCGAAATTTACAGAAAACCGACACACACTCAACGCACTATTCCAAATTCATAAAATCACTCACATCAACACAAAATTGCATCCTTCAATCACATGATACACCGAATGCAGACACTTCCACTTAGTGAAACAGGAAAAACGAAAGAACTTAATTACATTTTCGAAACAGCACAGTTGAACGGTTACACAAAACAAACAATACAACAGATCATCAACAAAAAGACACAACAACAATACAGACGTTCTTTGACTACACTGACACGAACAGAACCTACACTTAAACGGATAACTGTGAACTACAACAATGACACCAAAAAACTCCGACCAATTCTCAGAAAGTTTGGTTTTGAATTAGTTTTCACAAGCAAAGCTAACCAACTTCAAACTCTCTTAGGATCTACGAAAGACCCGTTGGACAACTTAACAAAATCTGGTGTTTACAAAGTAACATGTAATCACTGTGACAAAATATACATAGGACAAACAAAACGCACACTCAACACACGATTCAAAGAACACATAACGGAAGTATCAAAAGCACACAAAGACACAGACAAGGGACTCATTCATCATTTTAAATCTAAAGTTGCTGAACATATTTTCAATGAAGGACATTTTTTGAATACTTCGAATATTAAACTCTTACGACACATTACAAACCCATGGAAACTTGATGTTGCAGAAAGTTTAGAAATTTACAAACAAAACAATAAAAAACTACTTAACAAGGATCAGGGCAATGGATACACGTGGTTGTTTAAATTTTTACCTAACACACACAAAACATTACACAATACACAAAACACATATTGACTACCTACCAAATCGGCAGGAAAAAATAACACAACAAACACCAATTGACTACCTACCAAATCGGTAGGAATTTTCCTAGCTTTAGGTATCTTATTGACACCCTGTTTTCTAACAGGTAGATACAGCCCTTTTTTTACAAATCTGTACCTACATTTTTGTACCTACAATTTTGTACCTACATTTTTATACCTACACTTTTTACCCACACACGTACCTACACATACACTCCTAGTATAAATACCACAACGAATGCGAGGTTTTCTTCAGTCGAGCACTTGACACTGAAGAAGTCTGTAAGTCACAGACGAAATAGGCCTATCTGTCCGAAGATAAGCACAGTAGTAGAATTAAAAGGAATTTGCTCGTCCTTTCTAGTTTTTCTTTAAAAAGAGTTATTCATTTTTTATTTTCTTTTGCAAAAGTGAAGTATTAGTGAAGTGTTTTTAAATTAAACTAGAGTTTGAAGTAACAAGTTCTACTAAAAGCTCTAAAGTAGTAGTAAAATGCGTGACCGGTCAACTGCGATAAGAAGTCATTGACGGTCGTCGATTCTTGAAAAGGGGGCTATAATCAAAACAAGTTAACGCTAATACTTGAGTTTGTACGAGGTATAGTAGAAATATGTGAATCCTCCAGAGATTTTTTATAAAATTCTGGCAGCGATTCCTTGAAGAATTCTTTAATAATGTTTGTGAAAGAACTTCCTAAAAAAACCCTGGAGGAATAACTGCACAATTTCTATAGACATCTCTAAAGACATCCCAGGAGATTTTTCTGATTGGAAATTGGAGAAATTGGAAAACAAAATCTTGTACGAATTTCTGCAGAAATCACTGATGGAATTTCTCGGTAAATTCTTGGAGGAACCTAGAGAAAAACTTCACTCTAAGATTTTTCAAGAAATTTTGAGACGATTTTCTGAAAAAAAAACTTTTGGAAACATCCCTTGTTGAAATTTCAGAAGCAATCCCTAACATTTGATGAAGTCTCTGGAGATGAAACATATCGCATCAAAGGAATTCCAGCAGGAATTTCTGAACGAAACCGTGAAGAAGTTGCTAAAGAAATCTCAACTAGAATCCCTGTAGAAACTTAGGAAAAACTTCTCAATCAATCTCTGGGGGAATATTCGAAGAAGTCACAGGGAAATTTTTGAAGCAATCCCAGGAGGAATGTCTTAAGCATTTCCTGGATGTATACCTGGAAAAACTTCTCGGAAACCCTTGTTGGAGTTCCTAGAAAATCATTGAGGAATTTATAGGAAAATTCTTTGAGAAATTCATCTGCAAAATTCTTGGATTTTCTGAAAGTATTCTGGGAGAAATCTGTGGACGAATTTCTTTAAACAATCCAGAATACCTGAAGAAACACATAGGTTAGGGTCTGTGAAAATCCTTGTAGAAAATTCTGAAGGAATCCTTGGAGAAATTTGCGATGGATTTTTCATGAACAAATTCCTGGGAGCATTTGTATAGTTATTCTTGGTGGAATTTCAGTAGGAATCCAGAGATATCTACCTAAAATACTTCTTAAGGGTAAATCTTAGAAGACCCCTTTAGAATTTTTTTTAAAGAATCCCTGGAAAAAATCATAATAAAATATCGTCGGAGGAGTTTCTGTAAGAAACCTTGGTATATGTTAAGATCAAATTCCAAGAGTAATTTCTAAAATAATCCTGTACATTTTGAAAGAAATCCATCGAAGATTTCTTCAGACTTGTAATCCTTGGATAAATTTATGCAGTTATCTAATAAATAAATTTTGAAGGATGCTCCAGGAAAATTTCAAAATGAATCACTGGAAAAACTTCTGAAGAAAGCTTTTTAAAACTTTTTGGAGCCCGTGGAAGATTTTCAAAAGAAATCTTTGGAGAAATTTCTGGAGGAACCTTTGATTTTCATAAAGAATCACAGAAAGCATTTTTTAAGGAATCCGTGGATGATTTCCTGATTTTTTTTTTTAACGGAACGCATTGAAGGTTTTCTAGAGGAATTTTTGAAGAAATTTCTGTGAAAGGTCCGAAGGAACTTCTAGAACAAATTTTGAGGAGATCCATGGAAAAAGTTCTAAACAATCTGTAGAAGACTTTCTGAAAGCATTTGGAGGATAATTTTCTTAAGGAATCCATGGAACAATATCGGAAGGAATCTTAGGACAGTTTTATTAAAAGTTTCTTACTCAATTTCTGGAGTAATGTCTACATTACTTTGGAAAAAGAATATGAAAACTCATGAAGTGTTCCCGAAGGATTTCTCGCAGGAAACTCCGAAAGCATTCATGACAGAACTCCCGGGAAGATTCCTTCGGAAAATCGCTTGAGGATTTTTATTGAAGAAATACCTGGAGAATTTTAGATGATTTTCTAAAGATATCCATGTGAAACTAGAGAAATTACTGGAGAAAATTCTCCATTTTTCACAAATCCTTCTCTCTTTCGACTTGATGTCAATCCTCAACACATCGGGTTGGTACAAGAAGGCGTGGAGCGCAGAGAGCACGATGGGCGGACCAGGTGGAGCATGATCTGGCGAGCGTTGAACGTGACCGATGTTGGAGAACCACAGCTGCAAATCGAGTATTATGGCGGCAAATTGTTGATTTAGTGTTATCATGAATTTGATGTTGAACTAAATAAATGAATGATGTATTGACACAGACGGCCTATGTAGTCGGTATTTTTTACGGTTGCTGCTCAAATGTATGAAATGGTTGGGATGCAAAGCCTTGGGATCTGCCGTCCCCAGCAGCACGTTCGTCAATTCTTTATTACATCCCGATGCCTAACCTTCAAAATGTTTTACAATTTCCAGATCACTTGACATATCAAAAAATATCTTCTACTTTACGGACACTGTTGCCGTTCTCTTTTTGCTTGTGTCAAATCTTTCAACCTGAGAACTGTCAAACATTTTGGGGGTACCTAAGGTTTAGTGATGTAATAAAGAATGACCTGGAATTACTCAATTACTCCGCCTCGCAAAAAATAGTCCGGAAAACTTCTTCTGACGGTGTATGACAACTATTAACTAACTCCATTTCTGTTTTCACTACTCTGCAGAACCACATGCAGAACCACAACGTGTTGGTATCGGTGAAGCTCTCCGCCAACTCGCAACTGGCACCCACGAAACTTATTCCGTGATCCATATAGACCTGCACCGGAGCGTCCTGCCGAGCGCTCTATCACCGTAATGCTAACTTGAAGGACTCTGTTGAGAATGACGTGGTAACCTCCAAGTGGACAGCTCTCACAGCCAAACAAGTGAAAAGAATCACCCAGTCATTCACTTTACTACGGCCGATCATGACCATATACCGATGTCCACCATCGAAATACAGTATACAGTACACGACGAACCACTGACACTACATCGCCATTTTCGGAATAATCGAATGAATCGTTCAATTCTGATTGGAAACGGCCCCGTTCTAGTGTCAAAATTCTCGGACCGCGATGAATTCAGTTCAGGGGCTGTTCATAAACCACGTAGATCAAAATTTGGCCATCTTAGACCCCCCCTCCCCCCTCGTAGACTTTTGTCCATACAAAAATTTTGAAATTTGTATGGAGCGTAGACTTTGGCCAGACCCCCCCTCCCCCCAAAAAGTCTACGTGGTTTATGAACGGCCCCTCATCGGTGCAATCATCTATAGACGTAGATTCGGTGGTTGGCGACACTCGCTGTTGCTGCCCGAGCAGAGGAGAATATCAAATTCATAACAACAGAATCACATGGGCAGTTTTCAGTTTTCATAAATTGTTATTATTAACTTATCAAAGTATAACTTTTTCAAAACGTGTTTTGTTGGGCAATCTTAGTTTGTTATGTTCAAATTATTGAGATTCATCAACTAAATAACATTTCAATAATTGTCTTTGTTGTAGACCAAGTTTTGTTATTATTTTACAATCGAAAACGTACAAATATGTAATGATTACAGTTCACATCAATAACAAGTTTTCAAATTCACTGCAAGATTCATTGTGATTAAGTTGTTATTAAACTAACAAAACATGTTATTAAATTGGTCTTCCAGGAACATTTTTTTGTTATGATTTTTGTTATTTTGCCGCTTATGACAGACAAGTTTATAACATAATAAGATATGTAAATAACATTAAAATTACTGATTTCATTATACAGTTATTATGCCAAAATAACATATTTTCTTATGCTGCTGATATTCTCTTCTGCTCGGGTGCCATTCATTTTCCTCCGATCCAGTCAACCAGCGACCATCCGATTGCATCGTGGGGCCTTTTTCCATTCGGTGACAACGTAGGCCACACTCGCTCGCGTCCACGCATACGTGGAGTTGTATCGTTTCGAAACACTCACGATCGCAACCGAAGAAATAACAGCGTGGAATTCGTACATAGTTCAACTACGACAGTTGCTCGATCCAGTGATTCATTACTTGAAGATGTTGGCTGGCGTTGCATCGATTCAATTCGAGCTCTCCACAGGTCCTTAATAACTGTCTTGTGGTGAATGGGCAGTTTCTAAATTAGGCCGAGCGAGTCGAAGACGTTCATCATAAATCTCTGGAAGCTTCGCTTAGTTGTAAGGTTTTTTTAACTAAAGTTCTTCGCTCGATTCCTTTCAGACGTTACGGAATACATACGGTCAGACTAAAGCCTGATTGTCCTCTGCTGTACATGGGAGTCGTCTCCATTCTACTCGGTCCATGGCAGTATGTCCTTAGTTCCGCACTCTGCGAAGAGTTTGCAAATCCTCCTCCACTTGATCGACCCACCTAGCTCGCTGCGCACCACGTCTTCTTGTTCTCTCGAGAACCATCCTGATGAGATGACCTGCCCACCGTAGCCAGATGATGCAATTGTGGTTCATTCGCCTTCTCCAAGTCCCGTCTTCCATCTGCAACATCTTCCGTCCGAAAACTCCAAGGGCGCGTTAGTGCTCTGTACGTAGGGTCCATGCTTCGTGCCCATAGAGGACTACCGGTCTAATCAGCGTGCTGTAGATAGTTAACTTCGTGTGACGGCGAACTTTGTTCGATCATAGAGTTCTGTGGAGTCCAAAGTAAGCTCGATTTCCCGCTACAATGCGTCTCTGAATTTCTCTGCCGGTCTCGTTGTCGCGGTCACCAGTGAGCTCAAGTAGATGAATTCTTCGGAATGTATGTTTTCGCCATCGTCTCAAATTTGAGAGCTAAAATATCAATAAAATCAGCGAAACCAAGCAGTTGAACGGACTTCGTGAAAATCGTTCCATTCGTGTTTATCCCCGCTTTTCTTGTTAGACCCTCTAAAGCAATGTCAATCATCAAGTACAAACTTACCGTAACCCCTTGCGAGATTCTCAAGCACTCGAGAGTATCCCTGATACTCAAACAACGCACATCACTCGATCCATCGCCGCCTTGATCAATCGTATCAGTTTATCCGAAAATCCGTGCCAATGCTGGTCTTGATCTGTTGTGTCATACGCCGATTTAAAATCGATGAACAAATGATGTGTGGGCACGTTGTATTCGCGGCATTTCTGCAACACCTGGCGGATGGCGAACCCATGAATCCAGCCTGATATTGCCCCACGAACTCTCTTGCAATCGGTGATAGACGGCGGCATAAACTTTGAGAGTGTATCTTGTAGGCAGCGCTCAGTAGTGTGATCGCACGATAGTTCCCGCAATCCAACTTATCGCCCCTTTTTAAAATGGGACACTCGATACCTTCCATCAATTCCTCTGGTAATAGTTCCTTGTCCCAAATCTTGGTAATGACCCAGTGTAGTGATCTCACCAGTGCTTTTCCACCGTATTTTAGAAGCTCACTTGGTAGTTGATCTGCTCAAGCGGGATTTTTTTCAACCGGTCAAGCTTCTAGCCTATTGGACGAAAAAAAAATATTCACATTGTTTCGGTACTTGGCTGATCTCCGGTCGGCTGCGACGAATTCTGACAAGATAGGTCTTCAAGATTATTGTTGTAGGCCATCCTGGACAAGCAACCTGAGAAATTAAGCCGATTCCATTGCATTCATAAGGCTATCAGATGATCATACCAACCGGCAATGTAGTGCACCTTAAAAGGAAGTTCTTCCGAGGTGTTATTGAAGGAGCTTCTGGAGGAATTGTTGAATATATCTATGACAGAACTACCTAGAGGAACTCCTTGAGAAATCCCTTAAGGCCCCTTAGCGTGTCAGCTAAAATTTTGCTCTTCTTATTTGATTCTTATTCCAAACAATCATCAAGACGATAGTAGTTGTGTAGCCATTCTATATCAATTTCATAAACAAACTAACAAAAATAGCACCTCTTTGTCTCGGTACCTCCAATGTAAACATTTCGAGAATATGAATCGTTTGAACGCAACTCGAGCAGTAAACTACTCTACTTCAATGAATAACAAGGAAACATATCCAAATGTCACGAAAAATGTTAGATTTTGTATGTAACAAGCTAGAAACGATCGAATTATTTTGGTACGCTCTCTCACTGTTTATGTTTGCTGTATGAGCAGTGCTGGCGGACCGCTTGGTGAAGATTTCGTAAATTATAATGCTTTGCTTATTTCACTAACAATAGTGGTAAAAACGTTAAAAAATAATCACCCCACAAATTATTTTTGATTTTATGACGCATAACCAATGTGTTTGACTGGATTTTTTAATTGATTTCGATCAATTTCATTGATGCTTTGGCCAGCAGGATCGACATCACTGCGTGCCATAATCGATGATTGTGCGCGCCAAAAGACATCACCGCGCTGCCGCCGTCGTCGTTGTTACTGCGGTGGGTGGTAAACACCGCCAACCACATTTTAGTGCGGTCGAAACAAATCGTTAAAAATTTCTACTTTCGAGTGTAATAATGCTAAGTAATCGTGATTACTTGGAAAGAGGCTTGTATTCGAAGTAGTGTGAATACATTTTTATGCCGAATATCTTATGCATGAAATTGATTATTTTAAAGAATAAGATAAGTGTCGATTTTTTACAAATATGTATTGGTGCAATGTTGTGTAAAGTTGATTTCGGTCAATAATTTTGAAGAAGCCATTTTGCGATGACACGCTAAGAGGCCTTAATGAACTCCAGGAGGAACCCCTTGAGAAATCTCTGAAGGAAACAAGCAGGAGGAATACCTGAAGAAACTCCTGGAGGAAACCCTGGAGCTACTCTTAGAGGAGTCCCAGAAAAAATCTAAACCTGCAGAAATTGCTTGAGAAATCCCTGAAATTCCAGAAGAAATCCAAAAAAGAATACTTGGAACAACCCCTGCTAAACAATCTTGATGTAATCTCTTAAGATACATCTAGAGGATCGTTCAATTAACTACAGGTGAAACCCATCACGGAACTAATAGAGAAATGTCTAAAGCGGTGATTCCCAAAGTGGGCGAAATCGCCCCCCAGGGGACGAAAATCAGGCCGAAGGGGGCGAAAATTTGAAATACTAAATTTGGGGGGGCGAAAAAACTAAATAAGGGGGCGAATTTTTAAATAATTGAGAAATATCAAAAATATTGAAATACAAGTTCAGAATGTCAACTGAATCATTAAAACTCCCTGATTTTCAAGATTTTTTGTTTAAAGGATTTGAAAATGTTTCGAGACCAACTAAATTTCACAGTATTTTTGATGTTTATGTGAACTTTTTGGCAAAATTCCAAGAAAAAAGGCAGCTACACGAATTTCCGAAAGAATTCCTAATGATTCAAGAGATCCAATAAATGAGAAACTCCTAGGCAAAAATTCTTGATTGATTTTTGTCCAAGTTATGAAATGAAGAACAAAACTTTCCTATTTAGTAAAAAATAAGAAAGTTTTGTTCTTAATTTTTATGAGGTTTTTTTATTGAAACTTCAATCAAAAATATTACGTTTAAGATGCATCTAGAACACTTTTTGGATGAAGGTCGTCACATATTGTTTGAAAATATATCAAAGAAGCTTCCAGGAGAAATTTCAAACATTGCTAGTGAAAAGAGCTTTTTGAAAATTTTCCACAAACACAGCGTTCAATTCTCTCAAAAGCGAGTAATAGCTGCATGTCTGCATTTCTATTTATTTGACAACACAAATTTCTACAATTCATGGGAGGCTTTTCATAATTTTCAATTACTGAGCAAAACTGACTACATTCGAAAATATACAAATAAGGGGCCCAGATGCAAAGGAGTATAAGTGGCCATTTTGTCGATTTTGACTAAGCTTATATTAGAAAATTCTTCAAATTTCAAGCTTTCAGGAATTTTTTTAGGATTATTTTTACGTTGATTAGAAAAATTACAATAAATCGAGAAAAAATGGGTCGATTTTGGAATTCCGTACATTTATTTGAGTTGTAATTTTTGCATCAACGATATTTTTGTAATTGTTTTTCAATTTCCCACCAGTCCTATTTGAGTACTTATGACTAAACATTTCGGGTGTTGAAGAACCCCCTTTTAGAATATTGGTGAAACATCTGGTTGAGTTAACGAGTGTTCGTAAATGTTCACAGTCCGTTCTATTTTGCTCCATTTTGTTCAAAACTATGTATAGCACTTGGTATAGTACAAACATGATTTCAAGATGCACTGTTTTTACATGCAATAATGCAGTTTTTTTTTTTTCAAATGCAGACAATCAACGCATTTGCATTACAACTCAATGAAAATGAGAGCGATACTAATTAAGGTACATTAAATATCGGTGTTACCATAATAGTGTCAAATAGTGGGCTATTAACGGCTCCCGGTTAGCAAATTTTTAGCCTTTTATCATGGAAAAATTTAATCTCACTGAGGGAGGCGAAAATATTTTTCTCAACCTCCAAGGGGGCGATACCTCCTAAAAGTTTGGGAAACACTGGTCTAAAGGAACTCCCGTATGAATACCGCAATGGAAATCCAGAAAAATTCCAACAAGAAATTCTTCAAAACAAACTGCGAAATGTTCAAACTCATCCAAATTATGCATTTGGAATACACAACAGAAAGAGTTACAAAAAATAATACTGTTTATTATTTTAAAATTTAGAATTGGATCCTTTATGGGGATGTCTCCAGATCCTCAGAGCCTTAATCCAGAGCTGATTGTACATACGGGATAACGGGTGTAGAAGTAGGTAGTGAGACATAATTAAATTAGAAAGATTTCGATTTCGAAATAATAATTTTCATCAGTGCATCCATTGAAAAACTGCATGCACACCGAAATCATACTAGAGTGCTTGCGATTGACGAAAGGTGAGCTCTTGAAATCCTACTCTGTGCCGGAGCACTGGTTGTCAACAGAGAGAGACAGAAACAGACCGTATAAAAGGAGAATGGAAGGAAGAAAGAGAAAAATGATTGGGATGAATGACTGAGCTGGTTGAATAGACGAGTCAGTTTTGAGAATGATGTAATAGAGTGAAGATCGTGATTTTCAATGGCGGAAAAAATAAATGCATTGAAATGGAAAAGAAATATTATATCTAGTTGTTGGTTATTTTCAAATAAGAAATCCTACAATGGCGCATGTCGGTAGGTTGTAAGATTTCCATTTAAATTGTTTCTTGAGTTGAAGTGTCGAGTTTTGGATCATTTTGGTGATGGAAGAGAACGGGATTGTGATGCGCTTGTTTATGCCTTCGAAGACGGCGGTGTTTGGAAAATAGCGTCGGTGGTGAATGATAGCGAAAATAAAGAATAAAGAAAAATCGTCAGTGACTCGTGTTGATGATGTGGATGGTTTCCTTCTCGATCCTTCGTGGGAGAGCGAAACCTTGCAAGAGTTAGTGCGTCGCGACATGACACAGTCAAATCAATCAAAGCGAGCTGTGTCGTTGTTACACCACGAGTTGGACAGTGTATATTGGTTCGAAGATAGTGAGGAAGTGACAAGTAGGGATGTCTTATAACACTCGGCTTGGATAAAATACGGAAAATGCGAAAGAAAAATAGATTGCGATGTTTTTGTTTTATATTCGTTGTGCGAAACGGTTGCATTGAGGACTTCGACCAGGTATGATTCTGAAATCAGGTATATATGTGGGTAGCGATGCAGGAAAGATGAAAAGGTGAGTCGATATATTTATATTTGACTAGGAATTTGGATCCTTAAATGTTCTTGGATATATTCTCTACCACACAGTATGGAGTTTAGTTGTGGAGATCGTAGTGTAAGGAAATTGAGCGGGCTGCTAAAACAAATGATTCAATTGAATTTGTTCGTGATTCATTTAGTATTGGAATGCACGTGGATGATGTAGTGACAGTATTAACGATTGGATTCCGTTGTGTTTTCTTTCTGTAAGCTTTATTTCATTGAGCACGAACAGTGTTGTTCATGAAAAAGTAGTAATAATTCAACTTAATGTCAATTACAAAGAGATAACTGCATAATTGGGTTTTAAATTTTGTAAAATGTATTGTTTATTTTTATTTTATACAAAAGAGCACTATTTTCTGGTCGTGCGGTATAACAGTAAACTACGCAAAACTACTACATTCTTGATTAAGCAGATCTCTTGATGGAAAATACATTTTTTATTTAAAAAAATGTAGAAAGAAAGGGTTTAGATAGCTTTTGAAAAATGGCGTTGTTAATATTGAAAGTTCAAAAAGTTTTGAGATTTATTTTTTTTTATGTGATACTCAAAAAGGTTCATTGACGATAATATAACTGATGTAATTATGTAATTTGTAGAGTATAGAAGTTTGAAAAAAGTGTTGAAGCAAATCTTTTCAATCTTTTTGAACATGATAATGATTGATATGAGCTTGATCACCACTATAAGATAGTGTATTGAAATTACAGAAAATTTCTGGAATAAGAATAGAATAAAATAGTGATAGAATAGTATGTTTGAGTTTTTTTTCATGACTTGATGCTCGTCAGCTCGACATCGGACCTAAGAAATAATACATCGTCATGAACAGTTGTAATACAAACAAGTTACAAAATCGGCCACGCTTGTTGTACGAAAGATATGTTTGATTTATGCAACCCAAATCTTGCTTGAAACTGACCAAAAGTGCAAAATGACCCGGTTAGGTCAAGAAATCCAACTTCAGACCTGAAATAGAAAAGTTGGTCGCCGCTTCATTGGGCGTAGATCCGGATGGATCAAAAGGTCAAAATCCAACTCTAGATCGGAGTTGGTCAGTGTGTCCAAGCTGAGCACTGAGACCCGGATGGGTCAAGAAATCCAACTTAAGACCTGAAATAGAAAAGTTGGTCGCCACTTCATTGGGCGTAGATCCGGATGGATCAAAAGAAGGTCTAAAATCCAACTCTAGATCGGAGTTGGTCAGTGTGTCCAAGCTGAGCACTGCGACCCGGATGGGTCAAGAAATCCAACTTAAGACCTGAAACGGAAAAATTGGTCGTCGCTTCATTGGGCGTAGATCCGGATGGATCAAAAGAAGGTCTAAAATCCAACTCTAGATCGGAGTTGGTCAGTGTGTCCAAGCTGAGCACTGCGACCCGGATGGGTCAAGAAATCCAACTTAAGACCTGAAACGGAAAAGTTGGTCGTCGCCTAGGGGCGAGACAGATCTAACGAGAGCAAATCTGTGCTCGAGGTGTTGCTCAGAATTCCTCACAGTTCCTCAGAATTTCTCCCATTTATGCCAAAGTGTGATCTGGCACCAATGTCAAACTGCAAAGTGCTGCGTGTGCTGAATGAAAATTGCAGTTTTAGGGATGTCTTTCAACAAATTTCGTCGATCATCGATAAAAGGAGTAACTCAGAATTTCTCAGAGTTACTCTCGTTTGCACAGTGTCTTGCCCCTAGGTCGTCGCTTCATTGGACGTAGATCCGGATGGATCAAAAGAAGGTCTAAAATCCAACTCTATATTGGAGTTGGTCAGTGTGTCCAAGCTGAGCACTGCGACCCGGATGAGTCAAGAAATGCAACTTAAGACCTGAAACGGAAAAATTGGTCGTCGCTTCATTGGGCGTAGATCCGGATGGATCAAAAGAAGGTCTAAAATCCAACTCTAGATCGGAGTTGGTCAGTGTGTCCAAGCTGAGCACTGCGACCCGGATGGGTCAAGAAATCCAACTTAAGACCTGAAACGGAAAAGTTGGTCGTCGCTTCATTGGACGTAGATCCGGATGGATCAAAAGAAGGTCTAAAATCCAACTCTAGATTGGAGTTGGTCAGTGTGTCCAAGCTGAGCACTGCGACCCGGATGAGTCAAGAAATCCAACTTAAGACCTGAAACGGAAAAGTTGGTCGTCGCTTCATTGGACGTAGATCCGGATGGATCAAAAGAAGGTCTAAAATCCAACTCTAGATTGGAGTTGGTCAGTGTGTCCAAGCTGAGCACTGCGACCCGGATGAGTCAAGAAATCCAACTTAAGACCTGAAACGGAAAAGTTGGTCGTCGCTTCATTGGACGTAGATCCGGATGGATCAAAAGAAGGTCTAAAATCCAACTCTAGATCGGAGTTGGTCAGTGTGTCCAAGCTGAGCACTGCGACCCGGATGGGTCAAGAAATCCAACTTAAGACCTGAAACGGAAAAGTTGGTCGTCGCTTCATTGGGCGTAGATCCGGATGGATCAAAAGAAGGTCTAAAATCCAACTCTAGATCGGAGTTGGTCAGTGTGTCCAAGCTGAACACTGCGACCCGGATGGGTCAGGAAACCCAACTTAAGACCTGAAACGGAAAAGTTGGTCGTCGCTTCATTGGACGTAGATCCGGATGGATCAAAAGAAGGTCTAAAATCCAACTCTAGATCGGAGTTGGTCAGTGTGTCCAAGCTGAGCACTGCGACCCGGATGGGTCAAGAAATCCAATTTAAGACCTGAAACGGAAAAGTTGGTCGTCGCTTCATTGGACGTAGATCCGGATGGATCAAAAGAAGGTCTAAAATCCAACTCTAGATCGGAGTTGGTCAGTGTGTCCAAGCTGAGCACTGCGACCCGGATGGGTCAAGAAATCCAACTTAAGACCTGAAACGGAAAAGTTGGTCGTCGCTTCATTGGACGTAGATCCGGATGGATCAAAAGAAGGTCTAAAATCCAACTCTAGATCGGAGTTGGTCAGTGTGTCCAAGCTGAGCACTGCGACCCGGATGAGTCAAGAAATCCAACTTAAGACCTGAAACGGAAAAGTTGGTCGTCGCTTCATTGGACGTAGATCCGGATGGATCAAAAGAAGGTCTAAAATCCAACTCTAGATTGGAGTTGGTCAGTGTGTCCAAGCTGAGCACTGCGACCCGGATGAGTCAAGAAATCCAATTTAAGACCTGAAACGGAAAAGTTGGTCGTCGCTTCATTGGACGTAGATCCGGATGGATGAAAAGAAGGTCTAAAATCCAACTCTAGATCGGAGTTGGTCAGTGTGCCCAAGCTGAGCACTGCGACCCGAATGGGTCAAGAAATCCAACTTAAGACCTGAAACGGAAAAGTTGGTCGTCGCTTCATTGGGCGTAGATCCGGATGGATCAAAAGAAGGTCCAAAATCCAACTCTAGATCGGAGTTGGTCAGTGTGTCCAAGCTGAACACTGCCACCCGGATGAGTCAAGAAATCCAACTTAAGACCTGAAACGGAAAAGTTGGTCGTCGCTTCATTGGACGTTGCTTCAAGGAATCTTCTGGAGCCTGGTAAGCTCCATCCACGAAAGCAATTCCAAAATTAGTTGTATTGAGGTAGAGAAATAGAATATGTAGTGATATTAAATTTGTTCCTGTTGAGTTTGTTTTTCTGGTTTTGTTGCTTCAAGGAATCTTCTGGAGCCTGGAAAGCTCCATCCACGAAAGCATTTCCAAAATCAGTTGTGTTGAGGTGGAGAAGTAGAATATGTAGTGATATTGAATTTGTTTCTGTTGAGTTTATTTTTCTGGTTTTGTTGCTTCAAGGAATCTTCTGGAGCCTGGCAAGCTCCATCCACGAAAGCATTTCCAAAATCAGTTGTGTTGAGGTGGAGAAGTAGAATATGTAGTGATATTGAATTTGTTTCTGTTGAGTTTATTTTTCTGGTTTTGTTGCTTCAAGGAATCTTCTGGAGCCTGGCAAGCTCCATCCACGAAAGCATTTCCAAAATCAGTTGTGTTGAGGTGGAGAAATAGAATATGTAGTGATATTGAATTTGTTTCTGTTGAGTTTATTTTTCTGGTTTTGTTGCTTCAAGGAATCTTCTGGAGCCTGGAAAGCTCCATCCACGAAAGCATTTCCAAAATCAGTTGTGTTGAGGTTGAGAAGTAGAACTTGTAAAGTGATATTGAATTTGTTCTTGTTGAGTTTGTTGTCTGGTTTTGTTGCTTCAAGGAATCTTCTGGAGCCTGGTAAGCTCCATCCACGAAAGCATTTCCAAAATCAGTTGTGTTGAGGTGGAGAAGTAGAATATGTAGTGATATTGAATTTGTTTCTGTTGAGTTTATTTTTCTGGTTTTGTTGCTTCAAGGAATCTTCTGGAGCCTGGCAAGCTCCATCCACGAAAGCATTTCCAAAATCAGTTGTGTTGAGGTTGGGAAGTAGAACTTGTAAAGTGATATTGAATTTGGTCTTGTTGAGTTTGTTGTCTGGTTTTGTTGCTTCAAGGAATCTTCTGGAGCCTGATAAGCTCCATCCACGAAAGCATTTCCAAAATCAGTTGTGTTGAGGTTGAGAAGTAGAACTTGTAAAGTGATATTGAATTTGTTCTTGTTGAGTTTGTTGTCTGGTTTTGTTGCTTCAAAGAATCTTCTGGAGCCTGGTAAGCTCCATCCATGATAGCATTTCCAAAATCAGTTGTGTTGAGGTGGAGAAGTAGAATATGTAGTGATATTGAATTTGTTCTTGTTGAGTTTGTTTTCTGGTTTTGTTGCTTCAAGGAATCTTCTGGAGCCTGGTAAGCTCCATCCACGAAAGCTTTTCCAAAATCAGTTGTGTTGAGGTGGAGAAGTAGAACATGTAGTGATATTGAATTTGGTTCTGTTGAGTTTATTTTTCTGGTTTTGTTGCTTCAAGGAATCTTCTGGAGCCTGGTAAGCTCCATCCACGAAAGCATTTCCAAAATCAGTTGTGTTGAGGTTGAGAAGTAGAACTTGTAAAGTGATATTGAATTTGTTCTTGTTGAGTTTGTTGTCTGGTTTTGTTGCTTCAAAGAATCTTCTGGAGCCTGGTAAGCTCCATCCATGAAAGCATTTCCAAAATCAGTTGTGTTGAGGTGGAGAAGTAGAATATGTAGTGATATTGAATTTGTTTCTATTGAGTTTGTTTGTCTGGTTTTGTTGCTCCAAGGAATCTTCTGGAGCCTGGCAAGCTCCATCCACGAAAGCTTTTCCAAAATCAGTTGTGTTGAGGTGGAGAAGTAGAACATGTAGTGATATTGAATTTGGTTCTGTTGAGTTTATTTTTCTGGTTTTGTTGCTTCAAGGAATCTTCTGGAGCCTGGTAAGCTCCATCCACGAAAGCATTTCCAAAATCAGTTGTGTTGAGGTTGAGAAGTAGAACTTGTAAAGTGATATTGAATTTGTTCTTGTTGAGTTTGTTGTCTGGTTTTGTTGCTTCAAAGAATCTTCTGGAGCCTGGTAAGCTCCATCCATGAAAGCATTTCCAAAATCAGTTGTGTTGAGGTGGAGAAGTAGAATATGTAGTGATATTGAATTTGTTTCTATTGAGTTTGTTTTTCTGGTTTTGTTGCTCCAAGGAATCTTCTGGAGCCTGGCAAGCTCCATCCACGAAAGCATTTCCAAAATCAGTTGTGTTGAGGTTGAGAAGTAGAACTTGTAAAGTGATATTGAATTTGGTCTTGTTGAGTTTGTTTTCTGGTTTTGTTGCTTCAAGGAATCTTCTGGAGCCTGGTAAGCTCCATCCACGAAAGCATTTACAAAATCAGTTCTGTTAAGGTGGAGAAGTAGAATATGTAGTGATATTGAATTTGTTCTTGTTGAGTTTGTTTCCTGGTTTTGTTGCTTCAAGGAATCTTCTGGAGCCTGGTAAGCTCCATCCACGAAAGCATTTCCAAAATCAGTTGAGTTGAGGTGGAGAAGTAGAACATGTAGTGATATTGAATTTGTTTCTGTTGAGTTTATTTTTCTGGTTTTGTTGCTTCAAGGAATCTTCTGGAGCCTGGTAAGCTCCATCTACGAAAGCATTTCCAAAATCAGTTGTGTTGAGGTTGAGAAGTAGAACTTGTAAAGTGATATTAAATTTGTTCTTGTTGAGTTTGTTGACTGGTTTTGTTGCTTCAAGGAATCTTCTAGAGCCTGGTAAGCTCCATCTACGAAAGCATTTCCAAAATCAGTTGTGTTGAGGTGGAGAAATAGAATATGTAGTGATATTGAATTTGTTTCTGTTGAGTTTATTTTTCTGGTTTTGTTGCTTCAAGGAATCTTCTGGAGCCTGGCAAGCTCCATCCACAAAAGCATTTCCAAAATCAGTTGTGTTGAGGTTGAGAAGTAGAACTTGTAAAATGATATTGAATTTGGTCTTGTTGAGTTTGTTGTCTGGTTTTGTTGCTTCAAGGAATCTTCTGGAGCCTGGTAAGCTCCATCCACGAAAGCATTTCCAAAATCAGTTCTGTTAAGGTGGAGAAGTAGAATATGTAGTAATATTGAATTTGTTCTTGTTGAGTTTGTTTTCTGGTTTTGTTGCTTCAAGGAATCTTCTAGAGCCTGGTAAGCTCCATCCACGAAAGCATTTCCAAAATCAGTTGTGTTGAGGTGGAGAAGTAGAACATGTAGTGATATTGAATTTGGTTCTGTTGAGTTTATTTTTCTGGATTTGTTGCTTCAAGGAATCTTCTGGAGCCTGGTAAGCTCCATCCACGAAAGCATTTCCAAAATCAGTTGTTTTGAGGTGGAGAAGTAGAACTTGTAAAGTGATATTGAATTTGTTCTTGTTGAGTTTGTTGTCTGGTTTTGTTGCTTCAAAGAATCTTCTGGAGCCTGATAAGCTCCATCCACGAAAGCATTTCCAAAATCAGTTGTGTTGAGGTGGAGAAGTAGAACATGTAGTGATATTGAATTTGGTCTTGTTGAGTTTGTTGTCTGGTTTTGTTGCTTCAAGGAATCTTCTGGAGCCTGATAAGCTCCATCCACGAAAGCATTTCCAAAATCAGTTGTGTTGAGGTTGAGAAGTAGAACTTGTAAAGTGATATTGAATTTGTTCTTGTTGAGTTTGTTGTCTGGTTTTGTTGCTTCAAAGAATCTTCTGGAGCCTGGTAAGCTCCATCCATGATAGCATTTCCAAAATCAGTTGTGTTGAGGTGGAGAAGTAGAATATGTAGTGATATTGAATTTGTTCTTGTTGAGTTTGTTTTCTGGTTTTGTTGCTTCAAGGAATCTTCTGGAGCCTGGTAAGCTCCATCCACGAAAGCTTTTCCAAAATCAGTTGTGTTGAGGTGGAGAAGTAGAACATGTAGTGATATTGAATTTGGTTCTGTTGAGTTTATTTTTCTGGTTTTGTTGCTTCAAGGAATCTTCTGGAGCCTGGTAAGCTCCATCCACGAAAGCATTTCCAAAATCAGTTGTGTTGAGGTTGAGAAGTAGAACTTGTAAAGTGATATTGAATTTGTTCTTGTTGAGTTTGTTGTCTGGTTTTGTTGCTTCAAAGAATCTTCTGGAGCCTGGTAAGCTCCATCCATGAAAGCATTTCCAAAATCAGTTGTGTTGAGGTGGAGAAGTAGAATATGTAGTGATATTGAATTTGTTTCTATTGAGTTTGTTTGTCTGGTTTTGTTGCTCCAAGGAATCTTCTGGAGCCTGGCAAGCTCCATCCACGAAAGCATTTCCAAAATCAGTTGTGTTGAGGTTGGGAAGTAGAACTTGTAAAGTGATGTTGAATTTGGTCTTGTTGAGTTTGTTTTCTGGTTTTGTTGCTTCAAGGAATCTTCTGGAGCCTGGTAAGCTCCATCCACGAAAGCATTTACAAAATCAGTTCTGTTAAGGTGGAGAAGTAGAATATGTAGTGATATTGAATTTGTTCTTGATGAGTTTGTTTTCTGGTTTTGTTGCTTCAAGGAATCTTCTGGAGAATGGCAAGCTCCATCCACGAAAGCATTTCCAAAATCAGTTGTGTTGAGGTGGAGAAGTAGAATATGTAGTGATATTGAATTTGTTTCTGTTGAGTTTATTTTTCTGGTTTTGTTGCTTCAAGGAATCTTCTGGAGCCTGGCGAGCTCCATCCACGAAAGCATTTCCAAAGTCAGTTGTGTTGAGGTTGAGAAGTAGAACTTGTAAAATGATATTGAATTTGGTCTTGTTGAGTTTGTTTTCTGGTTTTGTTGCTTCAAGGTATCTTCTGGAGCCTGGTAAGCTCCATCCACGAAAGCATTTCCAAAATCAGTTGTGTTAAGGTGGAGAAGTAGAACTTGTAAAGTGATATTGAATTTGTTCTTGTTGAGTTTGTTTTCTGGTTTTGTTGCTTCAAGGAATCTTCTGGAGCCTGGTAAGCTCCATCCACGAAAGCATTTCCAAAATCAGTTGTATTGAGGTAGAGAAATAGAATATGTAATGATATTGAATTTGTTCCTGTTGAGTTTGTTTTTCTGGTTTTGTTGCTTCAAGGAATCTTCTGGAGCTTGGCAAGCTCCATCCACGAAAGCATTTCCAAAATCAGTTGTGTTGAGGTTGAGAAGTAGAACTTGTAAAGTGATATTGAATTTGGTCTTGTTGAGTTTGTTTTCTGGTTTTGTTGCTTCAAGGTATCTTCTGGAGCCTGGTAAGCTCCATCCACGAAAGCATTTCCAAAATCAGTTCTGTTAAGGTGGAGAAGTAGAACTTGTAAAGTGATATTGAATTTGTTCTTGTTGAGTTTGTTTTCTGGTTTTGTTGCTTCAAGGAATCTTCTGGAGCCTGGTAAGCTCCATCCACGAAAGCATTTCCAAAATCAGTTGTGTTGAGGTGGAGAAGTAGAATATGTAGTGATATTGAATTTGTTTTTCTGGTTTTGTTGCTTCAAGGAATCTTCTGGAGCCTGGCAAGCTCCATCCACGAAAGCATTTCCAAAAATCGGTTGTGTTGAGGTTGAGAAGTAGAATATGTAGTGATATTGAATTTGTTCTTATTGAGTTTGTTTTCTGGTTTTGTTGCTTCAAGGAATCTTCTGGAGCCTGGTAAGCTCCATCCACGAAAAGCATTTCCAAAATCAGTTGTGTTGAGGTGGAGAAGTAGAACTTGTAAAGTGATATTGAATTTGTTCTTGTTGAGTTTGTTTTTCTGGTTTTGTTGCTTCAAGGAATCTTCTGGAGTCTGGCAAGCTCCATCCACGAAAGCATTTCCAAAAATCAGTTGTATTGAGGTGGAGAAGTAGAATATGTAGGGATATTGAATTTGTTCTTGTTGAGTTTGTTTTCTGGTTTTGTTGGTTCAAGGAATCTTCTGGAGCCTGGTAAGCTCCATCCACGAAAGCATTTCCAAAATCAGTTGTGTTGAGGTGGAGAAGTAGAATATGTAGTGATAATGAATTTGTTTCTGTTGAGTTTATTTTTCTGGTTTTGTTGCTTCAAGGAATCTTCTGGAGCCTGGCAAGCTCCATCCACGAAAGCATTTCCAAAATCAGTTGTGTTGAGGTGGAGAAGTAGAATATGTAGTGATATTGAATTTGTTTCTGTTGAGTTTATTTTTCTGGTTTTGTTGCTTCAAGGAATCTTCTGGAGCCTGGTAAGCTCCATCCACGAAAGCATTTCCAAAATCAGTTCTGTTAAGGTGGAGAAGTAGAATATGTAGTGATATTGAATTTGTTCTTGTTGAGTTTGTTTTCTGGTTTTGTTGCTTCAAGGAATCTTCTGGAGCCTGGCAAGCTCCATCCACGAATGCATTTCCAAAATCAGTTGTGTTGAGGTGGAGAAGTAGAATATGTAGTGATATTGAATTTGTTTCTGTTGAGTTTATTTTTCTGGTTTTGTTGCTTCAAGGAATCTTCTGGAGCCTGGTAAGCTCCATCCACGAAAGCATTATCAAAACCAGTTAAGTTAAGGTTGAGAAGTTGAACATGTTAATTGATATTGAACTTGAACTTGTTGAAACGTTTTTATATACACTGTGTCATGAAAATTATGTATGTTCGCATTGCTCATTGATTGATTTGTCTCTATTAAAGAGACTTTCAGCCTTTGGGCATTGCTCATTAGTTTATATTGTAGAACATTGCATTATACGATAGCATGCTATGTATTTGTTAATATATAAATTTTTAGGTTCCTTCAAATAACAAAATGTTTGGATTTATTCAAATTATAAGGTAAGTAGTTTAAAAATATTCTAATGATTTATATGCTTTTCGTTTCAGAGTTGGGCCATCATGGTTTATGCACGCAAAATGGAATGTAGTATAGTTTTGTTAAACTGAAAAATTCTAACGATTTAATGATTATGCATAAGTAAATATCCAAATTAGGAGTAGAAGAGGAGAAGGATGTAGAAGTAGGTAGTGAGACATAATTAAATTAGAAAGATTTCGATTTCGAAATAATAATTTTCATCAGTGCATCCATTGAAAAACTGCATGCACACCGAAATCATACTAGAGTGCTTGCGATTGACGAAAGGTGAGCTCTTGAAATCCTACTCTGTGCCGGAGCACTGGTTGTCAACAGAGAGAGACAGAAACAGACCGTATAAAAGGAGAATGGAAGGAAGAAAGAGAAAAATGATTGGGATGAATGACTGAGCTGGTTGAATAGACGAGTCAGTTTTGAGAATGATGTAATAGAGTGAAGATCGTGATTTTCAATGGCGGAAAAAATAAATGCATTGAAATGGAAAAGAAATATTATATCTAGTTGTTGGTTATTTTCAAATAAGAAATCCTACAACGGGGTTTGCTTTATGTTCACCGTGTTAATGTATACAGCTGCTTGAGCTACGGGATTGCTTGGTGATCCTAAAGAATAGTTTCCTTATGCATTTCGGTTGCTTTCTGATCCCAACAGCACAATACTGCAAAGGAAAATATAAGTATGGTTTATCTAATGGAAAAACGTCTGATCAATTTCGACTCGGAAATCAATTTGTTCCCAGTTTACGGTACAAACTATTGGTATCGCCAATTTTTTCAGATTTGTACCACCATGCACCAACTACGACTACAACGAAGAAGCTTTGATGAGTGCGCTGAGGAGGAGTGTATTTGAGAATGAGTAAGTATTCCTGCTCCTCGAAGTGAAATAGCGCTGTTCCGAGCAAACCTACTTTCAATCCCAAAGAAGACGGCAGCAAAGTTCACATTCCTAGATATGTCGGTACACAATCATCCTTCATTTACCTTGGTCCTGAGCTTGCACTCAACGTCGCGTCGCCGGTGATTCCCCTTCTTCACATACCTGGTACGGCACACGTGGTCGGACACACAGACGTTCTGTGTAATGTCTATAATCAGGAAAAACGAGGCTAGAGCAAATACAATTTTCGATAGGTAGCTAATTTCATCGGTAAACAAGAAAGAACTTTCTGTTTGGATGCAGAACTTGTGAATGCCCTTTCGGTGATGGAGCATAAGCGGTGGTAGACTGTTCAAGATTTGAAAATGTTCTTTGTCAGAAGCAGTTTATTTGGCAACTATTGCAGTTTAAAATGAGTTCTTCATGTTGCTAATTTAAGATTTTGACGACTCTTGAAGGTGTTTTTATGCAAGTTTAGTTTGAAATTTCAAGTCGAAATATGGTCGAACCCAGTACATATCACCTTTGTTGGAGGAGACTCACCGTTTCACAACATTCTCCGAGCCGCACTTGACACAAAGTTGTTACATTTACCCACCTCCTCACAAAACCATCTTATGCGTTGGAGCAGAATGTCTAGGCGGCACCATCATCACCGTCGTCGACCGTCGTCGTACTCGTCGTCATCATCTGGATCGATTTTAGAGGTGCGATAAAACCTATAATTATTACTGTAAATAACGCCGGATTGGATTTACACCCGTTCCCAAGATTTTCATGGTTCCATGGCTAAATCTAACCCCGAACGACGAAGCGATACGATGTAATGGTGAATGGGTTCGATGACGAAACTGTTGAAGAGAGGACAAGGGTACCGGGAAGAAGTCTGTAAACATAGGCTGGTTTTTGTTGCCGGAAATCAGTGTAACTTTTTATGATCCGGTAAGGGAAACGGTTTGTATCTTCGGGGGAAGAAGCTTATTGCTTTTTGGAGCCGTTTAATTAATTTGGGAAATGGTCGATCATGAAATATCGATGTCGTTCGAACCTAGGTCTGCTTATATTTTAATTATGTTTGAAGATGATGAATTGATACCTAGAATAATTATGGTGTTCAAAGAAATATGTAACATTAAGTTGGGTGAAAGTATTTCCAAACCACACTGAAAGTAGCTTCCATGAATCTTGTAAATGCAGGGGAGCATCGGTAATACCCAGACAACCAGGAATCGCATAAGGATGCACGCTGTGTATCGTATAAAGTACTATTTTAAGTCACTATCGCATATATGTACACGGCTGAGGGACAATTTTCATCGTATATGATGTTGTTTTATATCTGGTAAAATCATATAAGAGTGCAAATTAACTTTTATAATGTACGACTACATCGTAGTAGACGATATTCTGATGTTTTGTTGCGATGAACTTTGCTTATTCGCAAAAGCGTTCGAGTGAATTCGCAAAGTGTCAATTGAATTCGCATAATTGCGTACTGCGATGATTATACGACTTCGCTTGGCACTTTTCTAATTATGTCAGTTTAACCCGCATTGGTGTACGAACCAAATCGCATAACAGTGAAAATAAATTCCTTCAAACGTACATACAAACTCGCATAAGCTAGAATCGTTAACGTTGGCATATTGCGATGTGATATGTGATAACAATGAAAGAGGTGCTGTTGGAGTGTCGAAAAGCTGCAAGAAAGTGAAAATTTATCATTATGGTTACAAAACAAGTTACAAAGTCTTTTTTTTTTGTTTTGTTGATCTGATAATTGAAAATGGGTGGTGTTAGCAAGAGAGGAATAGTGGTAACTGTGCGGGAAATCATGCTGAACCATTTTGATCTGCAGATAGCCTGCCGAACACTACAGCGCACGGAAACCAAGTGCACTCCAACAAGCACTGAGGTGAGTTAGAATGTCATGACAATTAATCAGTGTGTTTCATAAGTAGTGTTTGGTGTTAAGTGTGAAGTGCGGCTCGATAATCCGAAGAATATTAGTTCGATACTTAGGTCACAAGATTTTTTTATTTCGAATATTTTAAGGTCGCATAAGATGCTATATTACGTCGCAATAGTGCATACCATGCATCGCATAAGATATCGCTTCAAGTCATATAGCATCATTATTTTTCCGCCAATGCACGTATAGCGCCTCCACTTTTGTACGCATAAGGCACTTTTATTGCATCTTATTCAATGTAACTTTACCGCATAAAAGTACGTATAACATGAACATAAACTTCATTATGCGTGCACATTGGTTGTCTGGGTAGCTTCTGAACTAGCGTTGGGCAATTTTAAATCGATGTTTTTGTTTCGATTAAACGATTTTTTGAATCGATGTTAAAGCCCCCCACAAAATCGACCGAAACGATTTTTTACATTCGATTCTTCTTTCGATTCAAGAATATTAAATTTTAATTTTTCTTCAGAATGCATTGTCTCAACGTTATCTCAATTTTCGACACAGAGTCGAAAAATCAGTGGCGTAGCTAGGACTTTTTTCGGAAGGGGGCTCAGGGGTGTCATGTGCGCCCGATATAAGAATATGCAAATAGTCATTGCAATTTTGAGGTATTAAAATGGCTGTTTTAGATTTTTTTCTAGTTTCGTAAACTATATGGGTATGAACAATTCCTCCAGGATTTCTTCCATATCTTGCTGCAGTGATATTCCATCTTAAATTTAGATTCAAGAATTTATCTAGGGATTCCACAAGACATTTCTTCGGGGATTTGCCCTGGGATATCTTTAAAGGTTCCTCCAGTGATTGTTCAAGTGCTGTCTTCGAGGTTATTTCCAGGAATTTCTCCATAGATCCTTTGAGGTATTTCTGCAGATATTCCTTCAGAGATTAAATTATTATAATTATAATTAGCTAAGAAAGCTCTCGTGAGATTCCCTAAGAAATTCCTCATGGGATTGCTTCCGGGATTCATCATGGGGTTTCTTCATAAATTTCTCCAAGATTCTCCCAGGGATTCGCCTGGGAGGTCCTGCTGTGATTCTTTCGGTTTTTCAAAACAACTACATCGAAAATGCGTTTGAAAATTCAAGACGTGGCCTAAAGCGTTGAAAAATGCATTCAAAATGTGCCAAAAAATTCAATGCGTTGGAAAATGCACGAAATACTCACGTATTTTTAAACCCAATGTTAAACCCTTATGCGCAAATGCGCAACAAAATGCACCAATGCGTAATGTCAATATGTAAGGTTGAATCTAGAATGCGCTAGTGATCTACCCCTCGATCAAAGACTTCCTCCAGGAACTGTTTAGAGATTCCTTAGGAATTCCTCCAGAGATTCCTACATGTATTCCTCTTGAGATACCTTGGGATTGCTTTCAAGCTTCCTCCTGGGGTTTCTTCAGGAACTCTTCCAGGGATTCCTTCAGAAATTGATCCTTGAATTTCCTGGAATTCTTCCAAGAATTCTTCAATAGATTCCTCCAGAAACTCCTCCAGGATTCCTCCATGAATTCCTTCAGAAATTCTTTCAGGAATTTATTCAGGGATTCCTCTAGGATTTTTCCAGGCATTTCTACCAGGGTTTCTTCCAGAAATTCCTCTGCCCAACTAACAATCACTCATTTTACAAGCACCATTACGACGAAATGATTCAGCATAATGCTGAATAATATTTGGATAATTTTCAGACACAACCTTTGTTCGGGTTTTGTTCACACAAATTTGGAGAAACTATAAAGCGTAGTGTAGTGTACCAACTGAACTGTTTGTTGTTAAATCGTTTTACAACTATATAGTAAAGCTGTTATTCAGCTTGAGCAAAAATGATTAAAAATGAAAAAATGCAATATTTTTCAATTTCCACGAGAGTTTATGATTGGAACTTAATGCTTAATATTGTGAAATAATAACTACACAAAAGTTTACCTTAATCTAGATTCGAACTCGAGACTCGTCGATTGCCAGCTGCATGCCTTTCTATCTGCGCCATCCTAGAGATGATGCATTGCAGCGCTCAAATCAAAACATAAACTTCTCGTGGTTAAATAATGATCAGACTTCGACTCCTATTCAGTAGTGGTGAATTAGCACAACATCATGGTTAACGACTGAACATCAGATTAATTCAGCTGTTGTTCAGTAAAAAACACGTGTTTTTCATCATGTACTCTGAGTCGAAGTATGATGAAACGGAAGCGCTTATTTGACTTGTGAAAAACACATTATACAGATACAAATCCTAATTTGTACATGAACCAAAAAAGAAGCAGAAAAAAGTCTTGTTAAACTATGTTGTAAAGGAATTATTGCGAGTCGAATAAAAATCTTATTAAACGCTTGAAAAGTGTTTTAAATTATCATTGTTAATACCAATACGAAAAGTTGAACATTGGCTACATTTTTCAATTTAAATAGCATGTACAGTAATGTGTACAGCATGATTTTAGTTCAGCTATAATTACTATTATAAAGCAACAATTCAGCATGCATGCTTGTTTGCGGCTGGCGATTGTTAGTTGGGTGGGAACTCCTCC